>NW_027287697.1:0-300000 GCF_047511675.1 Marmota flaviventris
TACTAACCCTAACCATAAAAGTAACCCTAAACCTAACACTTAACATAACACTAAATCTAACCTTAAAATTAACACTAACCCTAACACTAACCCTAACCCTAACCATAACACTAAACCTAACCCTAACCTTTAACCCTAACCCTAACCCTAACACTAAATTTAACCCTAAACCTAACACTAACACTAACTCTAAAACTATGCCTAACCATAATCCTAACCTTAAAAATAACCCTAATATTAAATCTAACCCTAATCCTAAACCTAACCCTAACACTAAAACTAACACTAACCCTAACCCTAAATCTAAACCTAACCCAAAACCTAACTGTAACACTGATCCTAACATAACCAAAACCCTAACCCAAATCCTAACCATACCATAACCCTAAACTTAACCCTAAACATAAAACAAACACTACCCCTTACCCTAACATTAACCCTAAAACTAACCCTAACACTAACCATTACACTAACCCTAAACCTAACTTTAATTTTAACCATAATCTTAACCATGACCCTATAACAAACCCTAATTCTAAACCTGAAACTTACCCTAAACCTAAACCTAACCCTAACCCTAACCCTAAATCTAAACGTAACCTTAAACTAACACTTACAAAAACCATAAACCTAACTCTAACACTTATCCTAAACCTAAACTTATACCTAACACTAATCCTAACCCTAACCATAAAACTAAACCTAAAACTAAACCTAGCCCTAACCCTAACCCTAAATGTAACCCTAACACCAACCTGGACGCTAATCCTAACACTAACCCTAAACCTATCCCTAAACCTAACACTAAACCAATCTCCAACCCTAACCCTAACCCTATTCCTAACCGTAATGTAACCTTATCCCTAACCCTAACACCAAACCTCACGTAAATCCTAACACTAATGCTAACACTGACCCTAAAAAAACCCTAACCCTAACCCTTAAACTAACCCTAACCCTACCATAAAGCTAACACTAAATATAACTGTAACACTAACCAAAACGCTAACACATAGCTTACCCGTAACATTAACCCTAACACTAACCCAAAACTTAACCCTAAAACTAACCCTAAACCTAAAGCTAAACTTAACTCTTAACCTAACATGAATCGCAACAGTAACCCTAAATGTAACCCTAACACTAACCCTAACTGTAACGCTGACCATAACTCTAACCCTAAACCTATTCCTAACACTAACACTAACCCTAAACATAACCCTAAACCTAACACTGAAAATAACCCTAACCCTAACAGTAACCCTAAAACTAACCCTAACAGTAACTTTAACACTAACTGTAACACTAACCTTAAACCTAACCCTAATCCTAACACTTAACCTAGCACAAACCCTTACCCAAACCATAATCCTAAACCTAACCTAACCGTAACTCTAACCCTATTTCTAACATTAACCCTAACCCTAACCCTAACATGAATCCTATCCCTAAACCTAACACTAACCCTAAACATAACCATAATCCTAGCCCTAACACTAACCATACCTTTTCTCTAACACTAAACCTATTCCTAAACCTAACCCTAACCATAAACTTAACACAAACAATAACCCTAAATCTAACACTAACCCTAACCCTAACACTAACCCTGAACATAACCCTAACCCTAACACTAACCCTAATACTAACTCTATACACTAACCCCAACACTAACATGAACCTTATTTGTAACCCTAACACTTACTTTAATCCTAAACATAACCCTAACACTAACCCTAAACCTAGCCCTAACCCTTACCCTGACCTGCAACCTAAGTCTAAACCTAATGTTAAACCGAATAGTAAACCTAATCCTAACCGTAACACAAACCCTAACCCTAACCCTAACCCTAACACTTATAGAAACTCTAACTCTACCCCTAACATTACCCTAACCCTAATGTTAACACTAAAACTAACACAACCCAAAACATTAACCTAATGGTAATTTTAACCATAGCACTAAAAATAACCCTTAACAAAAACCTAATCCTAAAACAAAACCTAACACTTAACATAACCTAATCTTAACAGAAACACTATCACTAACACTAAACCTAACCCTAACACTAACTCTAATCCTAATTCTAAACATAACCCTAACACTAACACTAAGCCTAACACTAATCCTAAACCTAACCATAAGAGAAACCCTAACCAAACCCTAACCGTAACCCTAAACTTACACTAACACTAACATTAACCCAAAATCTAAACCTAACCTTAACCCAAAAGTTATCCCTAACAAAGCACTAACCCTAACCCTAACAAAAAATTTAAACCTAACACAAACCCTCACCCTAACATTAGTCCTAACCTAACCTTTACCCTATCCCTGATCTTAGCACAAATTTTATCTGAAAATATAAACCTAATCCTAACCTTAACACTAACATTATACCAAACCCTAACACAAAACCTAACACTAATCCTAATCCTAACCCTAACACTAACATTAACACAAACTCTAACCATAAACTTAACCCTAAAACTAACCTTTATCCTAACTCAAAATTAACCTAACTGTAACACTAACATTAACCATAAACAAACAAATAATCCTAACCCTAAGCATAACCCTAACCCTAACCTAACCATAATCCTAACCCTAAATTGAATCATATCCTTCACACTAATCCTAACACAACACTAATCCTAACCCTAGCCCTAACAATAACACTAACCCGAACACTCAACCTAACCCTAACACTAACTTTAAACATAACCCAAAACCTTAAACTAATCCTAACCCTAAACCTAACACTAATACTATCACTAAAAATAACAGTAACCCTAACACAACCTTAAAACTAATTGTAACCCTAACACTAAACCTATCCCTAAACCTAACACAAAACTTAACTTTAACCATTACCCTAAATATAACCAAAACCTAACCCTAAACCTAATTCTAACACTAAACCTAGCCCTAAACCTAACCCTAACCTTAATTCTAACACTAACCCTAAACCTAACACAAAACCTATCACTAACCCTAACTCTAATCCTAACCCTAAACCTAGACCTCACACTAACCCTAACCTAACCCTAAAACTAGCCCTAACCCTATCCCTAAACTTTTCCCTACCACTAAACATAACCCTAACCGTAAACATGTCACTAACCCTAATATTAATACAAACCCTAACCTTAAAACCAAAACTAACCCTAAACCTAACCCTAACCCAAAACTTTACACTAAACCCAACCCTAAACATAACCCTAAAACTAACTCTAACCGTAACACTAACCAGAACGCTAACACATAGCCTAACCCTAACCATAATACTAACATTTACACTAACCAAAACCCTAAGCTTAACACTGACCCTAACCTAACCCTAACCTTCACCCTAACCCTAAAATAAATCTTAACACTGAAAATAATCCTAACAACACTAACCCGAATCATAACCCTAACCCTATCACTAACCCTAACAATCAACCTAACCCTAATACTAACCCTAAACAAAACCCTAAACCTAACACTAATCCTAACCCTAAACCTAACACTAACACTACACTAACCCTAACACTAACCCTAACACTAAACCTAACCCTAACCATAACACTAACCCGAACACTTTCCTTTAACCTAACACAAACCCTTAGCTAAACGGTAACCCTAAATCTAACCTCACCATAAACCTAAACCTAATTCTAACACTTAGGCTAACCATAACACGAACCCTATCCCTAACCCTAATATTAAACTTAACCATAAACCTAACCCTAAAACTAACCCTAAGCTAACCCTAAACCTAGACCTAAACCTAACCCTAAATTATCCCTAAGAGTAAAGCTAACCCTAATGCTAAATCTATCCCTAACCCTAAACCTAACACAAACCCTAACCCTAAAAGAGACACAAAACCTAAACCTAACCATAACCCTTACACTAAACCTAAATGTAACCCTAACCCTAACTCTAACATTAACACTAACTCGAACTGTAACCCTAACCAGAAACCTAAAACATAGCCTAACCCTAACCCTAACACTAAATCTAATACTAACCTTAATCCTAAATCTAACACGAATCATAAACCTAAACAATAATTCTAACACTAAAACAAACCCTACCCATAACCCTAACTCTAACACTAACCCTAACACTCACCCTAACCCTAACACTATCCCTAAACATAACCCTAAACCTAACATTAAACCTAACCCTAACCCTAACCCTAACATAAACACTAACCCTAACACTAACTATAACACTAAACCTAAACCTAACCATAACCATAACCCTAACCGTATCCCTAAACCTAACACCAAAACACACCTGATCCATAACCCTAAACCTAAACTAACCCAAACCCCAACACTAAACTTATCCCTAACACTAAAGCTAACCCTAATGCTAAAACTATCCCTAACCTTAACCCTAACTCAAACCCTAATCCTCAACCTAACACTAAACCTAAACCTAACCCTAACCCTAAACATTACAGTAAACCTAACCCTAAACCTAATGGTAACAGTAACTCTAACCCTAACCATAACCATAACCAATTCACTAAAAATAACCCTAATTCTAACACTAACACTAACCCTAGCCCTAACCCTAACAATAACCATAAAACTTATCCTAACTGTAACCCTAACCCTAATCCTAACCCGAACACTAACCCAAAACATAACCCTAACCCTAACACTTACCTTAACACTAACCTTAAGTCTAACACTATCCCAAATCATACCCCTAACCTAACACTAACGCTAAAACTAACCCTAACACTAACACTAACAGTAACCCTAACCCTAACCCTATACCTAAACATAACACAAATCCTAACCTAAACCCCAACACTAAACGTAACCTAACCCTAACTTTAAAACTAATTCTAACACTAACCCAATCCCTAAACTTAACAAAAACCCTATCCGTAACCCTAACACTAATCTTAACACTAACCCTAACCCTAACACTAAACTTAAACATAACCCTAAACCAAGATCTTACCCTAAACTTCCTAAACCCAAACAACTAAACATAACCCTAAACGTAAATTTAAACCTAATCATAACCATAACTCTAACCCTAAACCTAAATCTAAACCTAACCCTAAATTTACACAAACCCTAGCCCTAACCCTGACATTAACCCTAACCCTAACCTTAACACTAAAACTAAATCAAATCTCAACCCTAAACCTAAGGCTAATCCTAACCATAAACATAACCCTATACATAAAGAGAACCCTAACATTAAAACAAACCATAACACTAAACCTAACCCTAATCCTAAACTCTAACTCTAACCTTAACCCTAACCCTAAGAATAACCCTGATCTTAACCCTAAATCTAACCCTAACCATAACACTAACCCTAACCCTAACACAAACGCTAACCCTAACCATAACAATAACCCTAACCTAACAGAAACACTAAACCTATTCTAATGCTAACCCAAACACTAACCCTAACTCTAACATTAAACTTAACACAATAGCTAACCCTAACCCTAACACTAACCCTAAAACTAACACAAACCCTAACCATAACCATAACATTAAGCCTAATATAAGCCAAATCCTAACCCTAACCTAACACAAACCCTAACAATCACACTAACACTGACTCTAACCCTAAAACTAACCCTAACCCTAACCCTAACTCTAAATCTATCCCTAACACATACCCTAACATTAAATTTAACCCTAACCTAACCTGAAAACTAACCCTAACCTGAATCCTAAACATTACTGTAACCATGAACCTAACACTAAACTCAACACAAATGCTACACCTAACAATAACACAAACCTGAAACCTAACCCTATCCCTAAAATTTACACAAACACTAACCCTAACACTAATTCTAAACCTATCCCTAAACCTAACCCTATAACTAATCCTAAACTTAACCCTAACCTTAAACTCTAACTCTAACGCTAACATTAACATTAATTGTAACAGCAACCTTAACCTTAACCCTAACACTTAACCTAATCCTAACCCTAACTCTTACACTTACCCTAAACCTAACCCTAAACCTAACACTAACCCTAACCCAAACCCTAAAACTAAACCTAAAACTCACCTTAATCCTAAATCTAACCCTAACACAAACCCTAAAGCTAAACCTAACGCTATCCCTAACACTAATACTAACCCTAAGCCGAAACCTAACACTAACTATAACCTTATCCTTAACCCTGACCCTAACACTTACCCTAAAACTAACCCTAACCATAACCCTAATTCTAACACGAAAGCTAACCCTAAAACTAACCCTAATCCTTACACTAACCCTAACCCTAATACTACCCCTAATCCTAAACTTAACCTTAATTCTAAATCTAACCCTAAAATAAACCTAACTGTAACTCTAACCCTAATCCTATCCATAATCCTAACACTAATCCTAACAATGAAAAAAATCCCTAAACCTAACCCTCAGTATAACACAAAACCTAACCCTAAAACTAACACAAAACCTACCACTAACACTAACGTTAAACCAAAAACTAACTCTAAAACTAACCCTAACCATAACCCTAACCCTCACCCTAACTCTAACCCTAACCCTTACCAAACATTAACCCTAACCCTAACCCTAAAGCTAAAACTATCCCTAATACTAAGCCTAACACTAACACTATACCTAAACCTATATTTAACCCTAACACTATCCTTAACTCTAACACTGTCCCTAATCCTAAACCTAACACTAACCCTAATCCTAACCTTATCTCTAACCCTAACACAAAACCTATTCCTAACACGAATCCTAACACTAAACTTAACACTAACCCTTATATAACCATAACACTAATCCTAATCCTAATCCTAATCCTAACCTTAAATCGAATCTAACACAAAATATCACCATATCCCTCACGCTAAATTAACCCTAACTCCAACCCTAACCCGATTCCAAACCTTGACCATAACCCTAACCCTAACCCTAACACAAACCCTAAACCTAACCATAACACTAACACAAACCTAACCATAATCTTAATTCTAACCTTTCACTGACGCAAACCCTAACACTATTTCTAACCCTAACCTAAACCTAACAATAAAACAAACACTAATGCAACCCTAACCCTAATCCAAACCCTAACCCTAACCATAACATTAACTCTAACCTTAACCTTAACCCTAATCCTATCACTTACTCTAAACCTAAACCTAACCCTAACAATTACACTAAACCTAATCCTAAAATTAACACTAACCATAAGCCAAACCCTAACCATAATTCTAACTCTAAATCTAACCCTAACGGTAACCCTAACACTAAACCAAAGCCTAACACTAACCCTAACCTAACCTTTATATTGAACCAAACCCTAACCCTAACAATGACACTAAACCTAACACTAACAATAATTCTAACTATAAATCTAACCCTAACACTAACGCTATCACAAAACCTAACCCTAACCCAAACACTGACAATAACCCTAACCCTAACCCTAACACTAACCCAAAACGCAACCCTAAATGGAATACCTAAGTGTCACACTAAACTTAATGATAATCCTAACCATAAACCTAAAACAATACCTAACACTAACTTTAACACTAACAATAACCCTAACCCTAACATTAAACCTAAGCATAACACTAATCCTAATAATAAACATAACCCTAAACCTAACACTACGCCTAAACCTTACACTAACCCTAACACTAACCCTAAACATAATCCTAACCATAAGTCTAACCCTATTCCTAATGGTAACCCTAACCCAACCCGAACACTAACCCACACCCTAACACAAACCCTAACCCTAACCTTACCATAAGCCTAACACAAACCCTAACCATAACCCTAACCTCACCCTAACCCTTACACTAACCGTAACCCTAATATAACAGTAATTCTAAACCTAATCCTACAACTAAAACTAAAACTAACACTAATGCTAACATTAACCCGTATGGTAACCCTAACCAGAACCCTAAAATATCACATAAACCCAACCCTAACCCTAACACTAACACTAACCCTAACCCTGACACTAACCCTAACCCTAACCTTAACACTAACCTTAACCCTAACTCTAACCCTAAATCTTACCCTAACACAAGAACCAATTGTAACTCTGACCCTAACCTAACCCTAACATAACCCCAACCCAAATCCTAACCATAACTGTAACCTTAACCCTAACACTAACCCTAAAAGAAACCCTAACCTTAACCCTAATACTAGCCCTAAACCTAACCATAAGCCTAACCCTAACCCTTACACAAACCCTAACACAAATTATAATACTAACCCTAATCCTAATCCTAAAACAAACCCTAAAGCTACCCCTAACACTATCCCTAAACTAAATCTTTAATCCTAAACTTACACTAACCCTAACCTTAATCCTAACATTTACTCTAAATGTAACCTTAATTTTAACCCTAACACTTACCCTTACCCTAACCATAACTATAACACTTACCCTAAACCTAACCATAACCCTAAACCTAACCTAAACATAACACAACCCTAATACTCAACATAAACCATACTCTAACACAAACTGTAACCTTAAACCTAACACTACCCGTAAATCTAACCATAAATTTAACATTAAGCTAACACTAAACCTAACACTAACACTAAAACTAACCCTAACCCTAACTGTATCCCTAACCCAAACTCTAAACCTAACACAAACTCTATACAAAACTGTAACCCTAAAACTATCCTAACCCTAACCCTAACACTAAATCTAACACTAGCCCTCACCCTAACCCTAAAACAAAGCGGGTCCCTAGCAATAACAGTAATCTTAACCCTAAACCTAACAATAACTCTAATGCTAAAATTAACCATAAACCTAGCCCTAACCGTAAACATAACCTAACCTTATCCCTAACACTACACCTAACCCTAAACCTAAACCTATCCCTAACCCTAACAAAAAACCTAACCCTAATGCTAGTGATAGGGTTAGTGTTAAGGTTACATCTATGTTAGGTTAGGTTATTGTTGGTGTAGGGTTAGTGTTAGTGTTAGAGTTAGAGATTGGTTTAATGTTAGGGAAAGGTTAGGATTAGGGAAGGATTAGGGTTAGGGTTAGGTTAGATTAAGGGTTAGCATTTGGCTTAGTGTTAAATTTAGGATTAGAGTTAGAGTTAAGTTTAAGTTTATCACTAAGATTTGTGTTAGAGTTAGGGTTAGTGTTAAGTATAGGGTTACATTTAGGAAAAGATTTAGGAATAGTTTTGGAGTTTGGGTTAGTTTTAGGGTTATGGTTAAGGTTAGGGTTAGGGTATGTACTAGGTTTAGGTTTAGGATTATGATTAGAGTTAGTGTTATGGTTAGGGATAGGGTTAGTGTTAGTGTAAGGTTAAGGATTATGGTTATTTTTAGGATTCATTTTAGGGTTAGATTTTTTGTTAATGTTAGAGTTAGGGTTAGGTTTCAGGTTATGGTTACAGTTAGGATTCTGGTTAGTGTTAGGTTTAGGGTTAGGTTTATGTTAGAATTAGGGTTAGGGTTTGTGTTAGGGTTAGATTTAGGGTTAGGTTTAGGACGGATAGTGTTAGGGTTAGGGTTAGGTTTAGGTTAACAGTAGTTTTGGGGTTAGGGTTAGGCTTAAGGTTATGTTAAAGATAGATTTAGGGTTATGTTAGGGTTAGGGTTATGGTTACGGTTAGCATTTTTGTTAGGGTTACAGTTAGTCTTAGGGTTAGTGTTACGCTTATGGTTAGGTTATTGTTAGGGATATGGTTAAGGTTAGTGTTGGATTTCTTTTAGATTAACGTGAGGGTTAGGTTTAGTGTTTGTGTGAGGGTTAGGGTTTGGTTTAGGGTTATTGTTACGGTTAAGATTAGTGTTACAGCTAGGTATAGGGTTAGGGTTAGTATTAGGTTTAGGGTTAGGTTTTTTGTTAAATTTAGAGTTAGGGTTAGGTTGAGCATTAGGGTTAGGTTTATTGTTAGGATTATGGTTAGTGTTAGGGTTATTGTTAGGCTTTGTCTTAGTGATAGACTTAGGGTTAGGGTTAGAGTTTAGGGATATGTTAGGTTTAGGGTTAAGGATCTTGTTAGGGATAAGGTTAGGTTAGTGTCAGTTTTAGGGTTAGGGTTATTGTTATTGTTAATGTGAGTGTTAGGTTTAAGGTTTGGGATAGTGTTAGGGTTAGGGATATGTTTAGGTTTAGTGATAAGATTAAGGTTAGAATTAGAGTTATGTCAGGGTTTGGTTTAGCGTTAGATTTAGTGTTAGGTTTAGTCTTTTGGATAGAGTTACTGTTAAGTTTAGGGTTAGGGTTAGGGTAGGGTAAGCACATGTTTTAGGGTTAGGTTTACGGTTACGGTTTAAATTAGCGTTAGAGTTATGGTTAAGATTTATTTAGTTTTAGCGTTAGGGTTAATGTTAGGGTTCAGGTTAGGTTTTGTGTAAGGGTTAGACTTAGGGTTAGGGTTACGTTTAGCATTAGGGATTTGGGTTATTGTTAGATTTAGGCTTGAAGTTAAGGTGAGTGTTAGAATTAGGGTTAGATTTAGTTTTATGTTTAGGGTTAGGGTTAGTGTTAGAATTAAAGTAAGGGTTAGGGTTTGGTTAGGTTTAGGGTTCTGGTTTTGATTTGTGTTTGTGTTACGGGTTTTTTAGTGTTAGTGTTAGGGAAAGTGTTAGTGTTATAATTACGCTTAGGATTAGGGTTACTGTTAGGTTTAGCGTTAGGTTTAGTGTTGCAGTTATGTTAGGATTAGTGTTAGGGTTAGGGTTATGTTTAGTATTAGAGTTAGTGTTAGGTTTACGGTTTGTGTTAGGGTTAGTGTTATGGTTAGGGTTAGTTTTATGTTTAGGGTTCTGGTTACGGATAGTGTTAGGGTCACCATTATGGTTAGTTTACGGATTGTGTTAGGATTAGTGTAAGGGTTACGGTTAGAGTTAGAGATATTGTTAGGATTAGGGTTATAGTTAGTGTTAGGATTAGAGATATTGTTAGGGTTAGGGTATTGATAGGGTTCTTGTTAAGGTTACGGTTATAGTTAGTTTTAGAATTAGGTTTAGTGTAATGGTTATGGTTAGGGTTAGGTTAAGTGTTAGTGTTAGGCTTAGGGTTAGGGTTTTTCTTAGAGTTATGATTAGGGTTAGGTTAAGAGTTAGGATTAGTGTTAGAGTTACGTTTATGGTTAGGGTTGGTTTTACAGTTAGTGTAGTGTTATGGTTAGGGTTACGCTTACGTTTAGGAAAAGGGTTAGATTTAGGTTTAGGGTTAATGTTAGTGTTAGGGTTAGTGTTATGTGTAGGGTTAGGGTTAGGGTTAGGTTTAGCATTAGGGTTATTATTAGGTTTAGGGTTACGTTTAGGGTTCTGGTTAGAGTTAGGTTTAGAGATAGGTTTAGTATTAAGGTTAGGGTTAGGTTTAGGGTTAGGATTAGTGTTAGTGTTATGTTAGGTTTAGGGTTATGGTCAGTGTTAGTTTTAGGTTTAGGATTAGGTTTTTGATTAGGGTTAGTGATAGGGTTAGGGTTGGGTTTAGGGATAGTGTAGGGTTAGTTTTGGGTTAGGTTTAGAGTTTTTGTTAGGTTTAGGGTTAGAATAGATATTTGGGTTAGGGTCAGGTTTAGATTTAGGATTATGGTTAAGGTTAGAGTTTGGTTTACAGTTAGATTTAGTGTAGGTTTAGTCTTAGGATTAGGATTAGTGTTAGGTTTAAGGTTAGTGTTAGGGTTTGTGTTACGTTTAGGGTTTGGATTATTTTTATTGTTAGAGTTAGATTTAGGGTTAGAGTTATCTTTAGGGTTAGGGTATGGGTTAGGGTTAGGGAATGTGTTAGGGCTAGGTTTAGGTTTGGGTTTACTGTGAAAGTTAGTGTTAGGTTAGGGTTAGTGTTAGGATTAGGGTTAGTTTTAGGGTTAGTGTTAGGTAAAGGTGAGTGTTAGAGTTAATGTTAGTGTTAGGGTTGGATTTAGTGTTAGTGTTAGGGTTAGTTTTAGGTTATTGATCATGTTATTGTTAGGTTTAGGGTTAGTTTTATGGTTAGGTTTAAAGTTAAGCTTAGGTTTAGGTTTAGGGTTAGTGTTAGGGTTAGGGTTAGTGGTAGGGTTAGGGTTAGTGTTAGGTTTATGGTTAGCATTTGTGTTAGGGTTAGAGTTATGGTTATGGTTAGGGTTAGTGTTAAGGCTACTGTTAGTGTTATGGTTAGGGTTAAGGTTGGTTTTAGGGTTTGTGTTTAGGTTAGGGTTATTTTTAGGGTTAGTGTCATATTTAGGGTTAGGGTTAGTGTTATTTTAATGGTTAGGTTTAGGTTTAGGGTTTGGTATAGTATTAGGTTTAGCGATATATTTAGGGTTATTGACAGGATTAATGTTAGAATTTGGTTTAGTGTTGATGTTAGGTTTAGAGTTAGAGTTAGTGTTAGTGTTAGTGTTAGGGTAAGGTTTAGGGTTATGGTTAGGGTTAGGGTTAATGTTAGGGTTAGGGTTACGCTTAGGTTTAGGTTTTGGGTTGGTGGTAGCGTTCGTTTTAGGGTTAAGGTTAGGTTTTGTGTTATGGTTAAGTTTAGGTTTAGGGTTTTGGTTAAGGTTATGGTTAGGGTTAGGGTTAGTGTTTGAGATATGATTAGGTATGGAGTTTGGTTTATGGTTAGGATTAGGGATAGTGGTAGGATCACTGTTTGGGTTTGGGTTAGTGCTAGGGTTAATATTAGGTTTAGTGTTAGGTTTAATGTTATTTTTAGGTTAATGTTTAAGTTATTGTTAGTGGTAGGGTTAGTGTTGGGGTTACGTTTGTTCTAGGGTTAGGTTAGTGTTAGTGTTAGTGTTAGGGATATGGTTATGGTTAGGTTAGGTTTTGGTTTAGTGTTATACTTAGTGTTAAAATTAAAATTAGAGTTAGTGTTTGGGTTAGGGTTATCATTAGGGTTTGTGCTAGCGTTAGGATTCGGGTTAAGTTTAGGGTTATGGTAAGGATTAGCTTTAGGAATAGTATTGAGGTTTTGGTTAGTGTTAGGTTTAGAGTTAGGGTTAGAGTTTAGGTTAGGTTGTAGGGTAAGTAATAGGTTTAGGGTTCAGATTTCGATAATAGTGTTATTGTTAAGGTTATGGATAGGGTCAGTGTAAGGTTTAGGTTTATGGTTAGTTTTAATGTTAGGGTTAGTTTTTTTTTTAATGTTAGGATTAGGCTTGTTGTTCAGGTGATGGTTACTGTTAGGATTTGGGTTATGTTTAGGGATAGGCTTAGTTTTATTTTAGGGTTAGGTTTAGGATTTGTGTTAGATTTAGGGTTAGGTTTAGTGTTTGTTTTAGGGATATGGTTAGGGTTTGGTCTAAGATTAGTTTTAGAGTTAAGGTTGAGTTTAGGTTTAAGTTAGGGTTAGGGTTAGAGTTAGGTTAGTGTTAATTTTATTGATAGGGTAAGGGTTTGTGTTAGGGTTTTGATTAGGTTTATGTTTAGGGTTTGTATTAAAGGGTGAGTTAGGTTTAGGGTAACTGTTATTGTTAACATTAGGGTTAGATTTAAGTTTAGGGTAAGGGTTAGGGATAGTGTTAGGGTTAGGCTTGCTATTGGAATTAGTGTTAATATTAGGGTAAGGGTTAGGTTTGTGTTATGGTTAGGGTTAGGGTTAGAGTTCTTGTGTTAGGGTAGGGTTAGTGTTTGTGTTATATTTAGAATAAGAGTTGGATTAGTGTTGTGGTTACAGTTAGGATTTGGGTTAGGGTTAGGTTTAGGGTTAATGTTAGTGTTAGGGTTAGGGTTAGGGTTAGGTTTAGTATTAGGGTTAGTGTTAGGTTTAGGGTTTGTGTTAGGATTAATGTTAGGGTTAGGATTAGTGTTAGTTTTAGGGTTACGGTTAGGAAGTGTTAGGCTTAGGATTATGGTTATGGTTAGGCTTACTGATATAGTTAATGCTAGTTTAAGTGTTAAGGTTAGTGTTAGGGTTAGGTTTAGGTTTTGTATTAGGTTTAGGTTAGCATTAGGGTTAGGGTCACCGTTACCTTACGTGTTAGGGTTATGGTAAGGGTTATATTTAAAATTAGGTTAGGTTTAGGATTAGGGTTAGGGTTTGTGTTATGTTTAGACTTAAGAATTAGGGTTAAATTAGGTTTAGTGTTAAATTTAGGGTTAGCGTTTGGGTTAAGGTTAGTTTTAGTGTTTGGGTCAGGGTTAGGTTAGGGTAGGGTTAGGGTTAGTGTTGGTGTTATAGTTAGTGTTAGGATTTGTGTTAGGATTCATAGTGTTAAGGATAGGGTTAGGTTTAGGATTAGGGTTTGTGTTAGGTTTAGGGTTAGGGTTATGGTTAGGATTAGGGTTTGTGTTAGGGTTAGGGTTAGGGTTAGGGTTTGTGTTAGGGTTAGATTTAATGTTAGTGTTAGGGTTCATTTTAGTATTAGGGTTAGGGTTATGGTTCATGTTAATGTTAGGGTTACGTTTAGTGTTAGGATTTGTGTTAGGTTTAGGGGTAGGTTTAGTTTTAAGTATATTGCTAGGTTTAGTGTTAGGGTTAAACTAGTGTTAGATTTAGGGATAGGTTTAGAGTTAGATGTAGTGGTAAGGTTAGGGTTAGTGTTATGTAAGGGTTAGGGTGGTGTTAGGGTTAGTGTTAGGGTTAGGGTCAGTTTTAGGATTAGGCTTAAGTTTAGAGTTATGGTTAGTTTGTGGGTTAGCGTTAAGTATAGTGATAGGCTTAGAGATAAGATTAGGGTTAGTGTTAGTGTTAAGGTTACGGTTAGATATAGTATTAGGGTTAGGGTTAGGGTTAGGTTTAGAGTTAGGTTTAATGTTAGGTTTAGGGTTATTTTAAGGGTTAGGGTTAGGGTTATGTTTAGGAATAGCATTAAGTATAGGTTTAACGTTACGGTTAGGATTTGGCTTTGGTTAGTGTCAAGGTTAGGTTTAATGTTAGGGTTAAGTTTAGGGTTAGTGTTAGGTAAAAGCTAGGGTTAGTGTTAGGGTTAAGTGTTAGCGTTAGGGTTAGGGTTAGGTTTAGGGATAGTGTTAGCTTTAGATTAGGGTTAGGGTTAGAGTTAGGTTAGGGTTAATTTTATGGTAAGGGTTAGGGTTTGTCTTAGGGTTAGGTTTAGTGTTAGTGTTAGGGTTATGGTTAGGGTTACAGTTAGGGTTAGTGTTAGGTTTAGTTTTAGGTTTTGTGTTACGGTTAGGGTTATAGTTAGGGTTAGTGTTTGTCTTAGGGTTAAGTTAGGTTTAGGTTTAAAGTTACGGTAATGGTTAGCATTAGCATTAGCTTAAGTGTTGGGGTTTTTGTTAGTGTTGGATTATGGTTCTTGTTTGGGTTCTGATTAGGTTTTGCCTAAGGGTTAGGATTTAGGTTAAGTTTACGGTTAGGCTTAGGGTTAGGGTTAGTGTTAGGGTTAGGTTTAGGGTTAGGTTATGTTTAGGGTTAGTGTTAGAATTAAGGTTTGGGTTAGTTTTAGGTTAGGTTCAAGGTTATGTTTTGGGTTAGGGTTTGTGTTACGTTTAGGAATAGGGAAAGGGTTAGTGTTATGTTAATGGTTAGGGTTAGTGTTAAGCTTAGTTTTAGGTTTAGAGATAGGTTTAATATTAGAGTTAGGTTTAGCTTTAATGTTTTTGTTAGGGTTAGATTTAGGGTTAGTGTTAAGTTTTGGGTTACAGTTAGGGTTAGTTTTTTGTTTAGGATTAGTGTTAGTGTTTGGTTTAGGGTTAGATGTAGTATTTGAGTTAGGATTAGTGTTAGGTTTAGAGTTAGGTTTAATGCTGTGGTTAGGGTTATTTTAAGGGTTAGTGTTAAGGTTATGTTTAGGGATAGCATTATGGTTAGTTTTAGCGTTAGGTTTAGGATTTGGTTTTGGTTAGTGTTAGGGTTAGGTTTGGGGTTAGTGTTAGGTAAAAGTTAGGGTTATGGTTAGGGTTAATGTTAGCGTTAGGTTTAGGGTTAGGTTTAGTATTACTGTTAGCTTTAGGTTATGGTTAATGTTAGAGTTACCTTAGGGTTAATTTTATGGTTAGGGTCAGGGTTTGTCTCAGGGTTAGTGTTAGTGTTAGTGTTAGGGTTATGTTTAGGGTTACAGATAGGTTTAGGGTTAGGGTTAGTGTTAGGTTTAGCATTAGGTTTTGTGTTGTGTTTATTGTTATGGTTAGGGTTAATGTTTGTTTTAGGGTTAGGTTAGGTTTAGGTTTAAAGTTACAGTTACAGTTAGGATTAGCATTAGCTTTAGGGTTGGGTTTTTGTTAGTGTTTTGTTAGGGTTCATGTTAGGGTTCTGGTTTGGATTTGTGTAATGGTTAGGCTAAGGGTTTGGGTTTAGGTTATGGTTAGGCTTAGGTTTAGGGTTAGTGTTAGGGATAAGGTGAGTGTTAGGGTTAGGGTTAGTTTTAGGGTTAGGATTACGGTTAGGGTAAGTGTTAGGGTTAGGGTTACAATTTGTGTTAGGGTTACAATTCATGTTAGTTTTAGCGTTAGGTTTAGTATTTGGCTTGGTTAGTGTTAGGGTTAGGGCTGGGGTTAGTGTTAGGTAAAAGTTAGGGTTAGTGTTAGGGTTAATGTTAGCATTAGGTTTAGGGTTAGGTTTAGTGTTACTGTTAGCTTTAGGTTATGGTTAAGGTTAGAGTTACCTTAGGGTTAATTTTATGATAAGGGTCAGGTTTTGTCTCAGGGTTAGTGTTAGTGTTAGAATTAAGTTTAGGCTTAGTGTTAGGTTAGGTTTAAGGTTATGATTTGGGTTAGGGTTTGTGTTAGGTTTAGGGATAGGGAAAGGGTTAGTGTTATGGTAATGGTTAGGGTTAGTGTTAGGTTTAATGTTAGGGTTAGAGTTAGGTTTAATATTAGGGTTAGGGTTAGGTTTAAGATTTTTTTTAGGGTTAGGTTTAGGGTTAGTGATAAATTTTGGGTTACAGTTAGGGTTAGTTTTAGGTTTAGGGTTAGTGTGTTAGGGTTAGTGCTAGGATTAGAGTTAGTGTTAGTTTAGGGTTAGTGTAAGTGTTAGGTTTAGGGTTAGGGTTTGTGTTAGGCTTAGGCTTATGGTTAGGGTTAAAATTAGGGTTAGGTTAGAGTTGGGATTAGTGTCAGGGTTAAATTTAGGGTTAGTGTTATGATTTAAGTTAGGGTTAGGGTAAGTGTCAACTTTAGGTATAGGGTTAGGGTAAGTGTTAGAGTTAGGGTTAGGGTTATGGTTACAGTTAGTGTTAGGGATATGTTTAGTTATCGGGCTAGTGTAAGCGTTAGGTTAGGGTTAGGTTTAGGTTTTGTTAGGGTTAGGTTTATTGTTAGGTTTATAATTACTATTAGGATTTGGGTTAGGGTTAAAGTTAGTGTAAGGTTTATTGTTAGAGTTAGGTTTAGGGTTATTGTTAGGGTTAGGGTTAGGGTTTGTTTTAGGGTTTATGTTAGGTTTAGGGTTATGGTTATGGTTAGGATTTGGGTTAGGTTTAGGGTTAGTTTAGGGTTAGCTTTAGGGTTAGGGTTTGTGTTAGGTTTAGATTTCGGGTTTGGGTTAGGGTTAACTTAAGTGTTAGCATTTGGGTTAGGGTTCATGTGAAGGTTTGGGTTATCGTTAGTGTTAGGTTTATGCTTAGGTTTAGGGTTAGAGTAAGGTTTATGGTTAGCTTTAGGGTTAGATTTAAGGATAGTGTTAGGTATAGGGATAGGTTTTGGTTTAGTTTTAGTGTTAGGGTTAGGGTTATATTTAGTGGTAGTTTTAGGGTTAGGGTTAGGTTTAGGGTTAGGGTTAATGTTAGGGTTAATTGTAGGGTTTGTGTTAGGTTTAGGTTTAGGTTTAGATTTAGGGTTAAGGATAGCATTATGGTTAGGTTTCATGTTAGGGTTAAGATTTGGGTTTGGGTTAGTGTAAGGGTTAGTGTTAGGCTTAGGTTTAATGTTAGATTAGGGTTAGAATTAGTGTTAGGTGAAAAGGTTAGTGTTAAGGTTAGTGTTTGGGTTATAGTAAGGGTTATGGTTAAGGTTAGGTTTAGATTTATTGTTAGGCTTATTGTTAGGGTTAGTGTTAGTGTTAGTGTTAGGATTAGGGTTAGAGTTTGTGTTAGTGTAAAGGTTATGATTAGAGTTTTGGTTATGGTTAGGTTTAGCGTTAGGGTTAGGGTTTGTGTTAGATTTAGATTCTGGGATAGGGTTAGGGTGAGTTTAAGTGTTAGCATTTGGGTTAGGGTTCGTGTAAAGTTTAGGGTTAGGGTTAGTGTTATGTTTAGGATTAGGGTTATGGTTAGACTAATGTTTCTGGTTAGCTTTAGGGTTAGAGTTAAGGATAGTGTTAGGTTTAGGGATGGGTTTAGGGTTAGTTTTAGTGTTAGGATTAGGGTTAGATGTAATGGTATGTTTAGGGTTAGGGTTAGGTTAGTGTTTGGGTTAATGTTAGGGTTTGTGTTAGGTTTAGGTTTAGGGTTAGGTTTAGGGTTAGAGATAGCATTATGGTTAGGTTTCATGTTAGGGTTAGGATTTGGGTTTGGGTTAGTGTTATGGTTAGGGTTAGGTTCAGGGTTAATATTTGATTAGGGTTAGAATTAGTGTTAGGTAAAAGTTAGGGTTAGTGTTAAGGTTAATGTTTGGGTTAGAGTAAAGGTTATGGTTAAGGTTAGGTTTAGAGTTATTGTTAGGCTTAGGGTTAGTGTTAGTCTAAGTGTTAGGGTTAGTGTTAGAGTTTGTGTTAGTGTAAGGGTTAGGATTAGAATTTTTGTTAGGGTTAGGTTTAGGGTTACGTATAAAATTAGGTTTATAGTTACAGTTAAGATTAGGGTTAGGTTTAGTGTTAGGGTTAATGAAAAGTTTAGGTTTAGGGTTATTGTTAGTGTTAGGGTTATGGTTACGCTTACAGTTAGGACTTGGGTTAGGGTTATGTAAGGGTAAAGTTTAAAATTAGGTTAGGGCTGAATGTAGGTTTAGGGTTTGTTTTAGGGTTAGATTTAGATAAGTGTTAGGGTTAGGGTTATAGTTAGTGTTTGAAAAAGGGTTAGGTTTTGGGTTAAGTTTAGTTGTAGCATTAGGGTTAGGGATAGGGTTAGGCTAGGGTTAGGGTTAGGGTTAGGGTTAGTTTAGGGTTAGTGTTATTGTTAGGTTTAGGGTTTGTTTTAGTGTCATGGTTAGTGTTACGATTAGGGTTAGGGTTCTTATTGGTAGTGTTAGGGTTATGGTTAGGGTTAGGATTAGGATTTGTGTTAGGGTTAGGGTTAGGTTTAGTGTTTGTATTAGTGTTAGATTTAGTGTTAGGTTTATGATTAGTTTTAGTATTAGGTTAAGGGTTAGTTTCGTGTTATGATTAGGTTTAGAGTTAGGTTTTGTGTTAGATTTATGGTTAGGTTTAGGTTTAGGGTTAAGGATAGAATTAGGTTTAGTGAAAGGTTTCGGGTTAGATGTAGTTTTAGTGTTAGGGTTAGGTATAGGGTTAGATTTAGTTTTAGAGTAAGGGTTAGGGTAAGGTTTCAGGTTAGGTTTAAATTTATTGTTATGGTTTCAATAGAGCTTAGTGGTAGGGTTAGTTTTAGGGTTAGGGTTAGGTTTTGTGTTATGGTTAGAGTTAGGCTTAGAGCTTCTGTTAAGGTTATGCTTAATGTTAAGTTTAGGGTTACAGTTAGGATTAGGTTTAGAGTTAGGTTTTGGGTTAGGATACGGGTTACTATTTAGTTTATGTTTAGGGTTAGGGTTAATATTAGAGTTAGTGTTATTGTTATTGATAGGGTTAGGGTTAGTGTTAGGTTTTAGTTAATTGTTAGTAGTAGTGTTAGTGATAGGGTTAGGGTTTGTTTAGAGGTTTTGTGCTAGCATTACATTAGGGTTAGTGTAAGGGTTAGTGTTAGTGTTATAGTTAAGGATAGATTTAGGGTTATCTAAGATTTAGGTTAGGGTTAGGATAGTTTTATGTTTAGGGTTAGGGTTAGTATTAGGATTAGGTTTAGAGTTATTGTTAAGGTTAAGTTTATCATTAGGGTTTGTGTTAGAGTTAAGTTTAGGTTAAGTTTAGGGATACAGTTAGGATTAGCTTTAGGGATACGTTTGGGTTTGCGGATAGTGTTAAGGTTAGGTTTAGGGTTATGTTTAAGATTAGGGTTAGGGTAAGTGTTATGTTTAGTGTTTGGGTTATGATAAGAGGTAGTGTTATTGTTAGAGTTAGAGGGGGTTAGTGTAAAATATAGGGTTATTGTTACATTTAGGGTTAGTGTTATGGTTAGTGTTAGGGTTTGTTTTAATGTCAGGGTTAGTGTTAGGGTTCAGGTTATGTTTATGTTTAGGATTCGGGTTAGGGATATGGAGAGGGTTAGTGTTAGTTTAGGGTTAGGCTTAGGGTTTCTGTTAGGGTTAAATTAAGATTATGTTTACTGTTTGTTTTAGGGCTTCTTTTAGGGTTAGCGTTAGCGTTTGTTTAGGGTTAGTGTTAGTCTTAAGTTAGGGTTAATTTTATGGTTAGGGTGAGGGTTTGCCTTAGGTTTAGGTTTTGTTTTAAGATTAGGGTTAGGGTTAGGTTTATGATTAGGGTTAGTGTTAGGGTTGGGATTAGGGTTAGCATTAGGTTTTGTGTTATGGTTAGGGTTAGGGTTAGTGTTTGTTTTAGAGTTAGCATAAGTTTAGATTTAGGGTTAGGGTTACGGTTAGGATTAGTGGTAGGTTTAGGGTTGGGGTTTTTCTTAGTGTTATGGTTAGGATTAATGTTAAGGTTTGGGTTAGGTTTTGTGTATTGTTTAGGGTTAGGGTGAGGGTTAGGGTTACAGTTAAGGTTAGGGTTATGGTTAGGGTTACAGTGAGTGTTAGGTTTAGGTTTAGTTTTTGTGTTAGTTTTATGGTTAGGGTTAGTGTTAGAATTAATATTAGGGTTAGTGTTAGGTTACGTTTATGCTTATGCTTTGGGTTAGTGTTTGTGTTATGGTTAGGGTTAGGGAAAGGGTTAGAGTTATGGTAATTGTTAGGGTTGGTGTTAGGGTTAGTGTTAGGTTTAGAGTTAAGTTTAATGTTACGGTTAGGGTTAGGTTTAAATTTTGTGATAGGGTTAGTGTTAGGTTTAGTGTTAACTTTAGGGTTATGGTTACAGTTAATGTTAGAATTGCAGTTAGTGAAAAGGTTAGGGCTAGGTTTAGTTTTAGGGTTACTGTTAGGGCTAGGGTTAAGGTAAGTGTTAGTGTTAGGGTTATGGTTAATATTAGATTTAGTGTTAGGTTTAGGGTTAGTATTAGTGCAAGGGTTAGGGTTAGATTCAGGGTTAAGTTTAGCGTTTGGGTTAAGGTTAGTTTTAGAGTTAGGGTTAGGTTTAGGGTTAGGGTTAGGTTTGGGTTAGATTTAGGGTTAGAGTTAGTTTATGGTTACATTTATGGTTAGGGTTAGGGTTTGTGTTATGGTTAGAATTAGTGTTAGGATTAGGGTTAGGGTACAGTTATGGTTAGTGTTAGGGTTAGGGTTGGGTTTAGTGTTAAGTTATTGTTGGGGATAGGTTTAGGGTGAGGGTGAGGGTTTGTTTTAGGGTTAGGTTAGGTTTAGCGTTAGTGTTTGTGTTACGGTTAGAAATAGTGTTAGGGTTAGAATTGGGGATTGGGTTAGGTTTAGGGTTACATTTATGGTTAGATTTAGGGTTAGGATTCTGGTTACCGTTAGGGTTAGGGTTACAGTTATGGTTAGTGATAGTATTAGGGTTAGAGTTACTGTTCGGTTCATGGTTAGGGTATGTGTTATGGTGAGGGTTAGGGTAGGTTAAAGGTTAGATTTAGGTTTATGATCAGAGTTATGTATAGGTTTACGTTTATGTTAAGGATAGGATTAGGGTTAGGTGAGGGTCAATATTATGGTTTGGGTTAGTGTTTTTGTTAGGGTTAGGGTTAGTGTTAGGGTTAGGGTTATGGTTTGTGGTAGACTAAGGTTTAGTTTCAGGTTAGGATTAGGGTTTGGAATAGAGTTGGGATTAGTGATATGGTTAGATTTAGGGTTAGTCTTAGGTTTAAGGTTAGGGTTAGGCTAAGAGCAAGTTTTGGGTTTAGCATTAGGGGAAGTGTTATGGGTTAGGATTAAGGTTTCAGTTAGAGTTAGTGTTAGGGATAGGATTAGTTTTGGGGTCAGTGTAAGGGTTATTGTTAGGGTTAGGTTTAAGATTAGTGTTAGTGTTAGGGTTATTGTTAGGTTTATAGTCAGTGTTAGAATTAGGGTTAAGATGACAGGTAGTGTAAGTGTTATTTTTCTGGTTAGGTTTAGGGTTATTGTTACAGTTAGGGTTAGGGTTTTTGTTAGGGTTAAGTTAGGGATAAAGTGAGAGTTTGTGTTAAGGTTAGGGTTAAGTTTAGTGTGAGCTTTAGAGTTTGGGTTAGGGTTAGGTTTAGAGTTATTCTTAGGGTTAGGGTTAGTGTTAGTTTTAGTGTTAGGGTTAGTGTTAGGTTTAGGGTTAGGGTTTGTGTTAAGGTTAGGGTAAGTGTTACGTTTAGAGTTAGTGTTAGGGAAAGAGTTAGGGTAATGGTTAAGGTTAGTATTAGGGAAACAGTTAGGGTTAGGGTTAGGTTTAGTGTTTGTGTTAGGGTTTGGGTTACAGTTTGTGTTATGGTTAGGGTTAGAGTTAGTGTTAGGTTTAGAGTTAGGGTTAGGGTTACAGATAAGTTTACGGTTAGCTTTAGGGTTAGAGTTAGGGATAGTGTTAGGTTTAGGGATAGGTTAAGGGTTAGTGTTAGCGTTAGAGTTAGGGTTAGATGTAGTGTTAGGGTTACATTTAGTGTTAGGGTTAATGTTAGGGTTAGGGTTTGTGTTAGGGTTAGGATTAGGCTTAGGGTTAGCGTTAGGGATAGTGTTATGGTTCGGTTTAGCGTTAGGGTTAGGGTTTGGGTTTGGGTTAGAGTTAGGGTAACAGTTAGGGGTAGTGTTAAGGTGAAATTTAGGGTTAGGGTTAGGGTTAGTGTTTGGGATAACATAAGGGTTAGGGTTACGGTTAGTTTTAGATTTAGTGTTAGGTTTAGTGTTACGGTTAGTGTTAGTCTTATTGTTAGGGTTAGTGTGAGAGTTTGTGTTTGTGTAAAGTTATAGTTACAATATTTGTTATGGTTAGTGTTAGGGTTAGGGTTATGGATAGGATTACGTTTAGAGTTATGTTTAAGGTTAGAGTTAGTCTTAGGGTTAGGGTTAGAGTTTGTGTTAGTGTAAGATTAAGGTTAGGATTTTTGTTAGGGTTAAGTTTAGGGATAGGGTTATGGATAGGATTATGTTTAGAGTTATGTTTAAGGTGTTAGTGTTACGTTTACTTTTAGAGTTAGGTTTAGGGTTAGTTTTAGGGTTAGCATTAGGATTTCTGTTAAGGTTAGGGTTTGGGTTAGGGTTAGAGTTACGGTTAGGTTTCGGGTCATGGTTATGATGAGGGTTAGGTTTAAAATTAGTTCAGGTTTAGGGTTAGGGATAGGGTTTGTTTTAGGGTTAGATATAAGTTTTAGGGTTAGGGTTAGGGTTAGTGTTAGGGTTAGGGTTAGGGTTTCTTTTATGGTTAGTTTAAGGTTTAGGGTTATGGTAAGGATTAGGTTATTGTTAGGGTAAGGGTTAGTTTAGGGTTAGTGTTATAGTTAAGGTTAGGGTTTGTTTTAGGGTTAGTATTAGTGTTATGTTTAGGGTTTGGGTTAGAATTGGTAGTGTTAATTTTGTTGTTAGGGTTAGGATTAGGATTTGTGTTAGGGTTAGGGTTAGGGATTTTGGTAGCATTAGATTTAGTGTTAGGTTTAGGGTTAGTTTTATGGTTAAGGTTAGTGTTAATTTTCCTGTTAATGTCAGGGTTAGGGTTAGTGTAAGGATTAGGTTTAGGTTTAGGTTTAGTGTTAGGTTTAAGGTTAGGTTTAGTGTTAGTGTTAAGGATAGTTATGTTTAGGGATAGGTTTAGGGTTAGTTGTAGTGATAGGGTTAGGGTAAGGATTAGGTTTAGGGTTAGTGTTATGTAATCGTTAGGGATACTATTAGGGTTAGTGTTATCGTTAGGGTCAGGGTTCTTGTTAGGGTTAGGGTTAGGGTTCCGGTTACTGTTAGCTTTAGGATTAGGCATAAGTATAGTGTTAGGTTTAGGGATAGCTATAGGGTTAATGTTAGTGTTAGGGTTAGGGTTAGATGTATTATTAGGGTTAGGGTTAGTGTTAAGTTTAGAGTTAGGGTTAAAGTTAGGGTAAGGGTTAGGGTTTGGGTTAGGGTAATGGTTAGGGTTAGGGATAGGTTTAAGGATAGCATTATGGTAAGGTTTAGGGTTAGTGTTAGGGTTTGGGTTTGGGTTAGTGTTAGGGTTAGGGTTAGGGTTAGTGTTAGGTATAGGGTTAATGTTAGGTTTAGTGTTAGAATTAGTGTTAGGTAAAATTTAGGGTTAGTGTTAGGGTTAGTGTTAGGGTTAAAGTAAGGGTTAGGGTTAGGGTTAGTTTTAGATTTAGTGTTAGGTTTAGTGTAAGGGTTAGTTTTAGTGTTAGTGTTAGGGTTAGGGTTAGAGTTTGTGTTAGAGTAATGTTTACGGTTAGGGTTTTTGTTAGGGTTAGGTTTAGTGTTAGGCTTACGGATAGGATTTGGTTTAGAGTTACGGTTAAGTTTAGGGTTAGGGATAGTGTTAGGGTTACTGTTAGGTTTAGTTTTAGGGTTAGTGTTAGAGTTAGGTTTAAGGTTAGGGTTAGCGTTATGTTTAAGGTTACAGTTAGGATTCTGGTTATGATTATGATAAGGTTTAGGTTTAAAATTAGGTTAGGGTTAGGGTTAGGATTCGAGTTAGGGTTCGATTTAATAAACGTGTTAGAGTTATGGTTAGGGTTAGGGTTTGGGTTAAGTTTAGTTTTAGATTAAGCTTTAGGTTAGGGTTATGTTAGGTTAATGGTTAGGATTAGATTATGGTTAGTGTTTGGTTAGGGTTGGTGTTAGGATTACAGAGAGGGTTAGGATTTGTAGTGATAGGGTTGTGTTTTGGGTTAGGTTTAGGGTTTGTGTTAGGGTTAAGGTTACGGTTAATGTTTGTTTTAGGGTTAGATTTAGCGTTTGGGTTTGGGTAAGTTTTAGTGTTAGGGTTAGGGTGGATCTTTTGTTAATGTTAGAGTTAGGGTTAGTGTTAGTATTACTGTTAGTTTTAGGGTTAGGTTCAATGTTTGGTTTAGGCTTAGGGTTAAGGAAAGTGTTAGGTTTAGGGGCATGTTTAGGGTTAGATACAATGTTAGTGTTAGGGTTAGGGTTAGGTTTAGGGTTATGTAAGGGTTAAGGTTAGGGTTAGGGTCAGGTTTTGGGTTAGGGTTAGTTTAAGATTTAGAGTTAGGGTTAGGATTAGGGTTAGCATTAATGTTAGTGTTGGGGTTAGGATTAGGTTTAGAATTTGTGTTAGTGTTAGGGTTATGGTTAGGCTTTTTTGTTAGGGTTAGGGTTTGTCTTACGGGGATAGGCTTAGGTTTAGGGTTAGGGTAAGTGTTAGCATTAGGGTTAGAGTTCTTCTTAGATTTAGGGTTAGGGTTAGTGTTAGGGTAAATTTTAGATTATGAATAAGTTAGGGTTAGTTTTTGGGTTAGGGTTAGGGTTGGTGTTAGGGTTAGGGTTAGGGTTTGTGTGAGGGTTAGGATTAGGATAAGAATTAAGTTTAGGGTTAGGGTAAGTGTAAGCATTATGGTTAGGGTTATGGTTAGAGTTAGTGTTAGTGTTATTATTATGGTTAGGGTTAGGTTTAGTGTTAGGGTTATGGTTTGAATTATGTTTAGAGTTAGTGTTAGGTTAAGGGTTGGTTTTTTTGTTAGTGTTAGGGTTATGGTAAGGGTTAGGTTTAAATTAGGTTAGGGTTGGGGTTAGGTTTAGGGTTTGTGTTAGGGTTAGACTTAAAATATATGTTAGGTTTACGGTTATGATTAGAGTTAGGGATAGGTTTAGGGTTAAGTTTAGTTTTAGGGTTAGGGTTAGTTTTAGTATTAGCTTAGGGTTAGGGTTAGTGTTAGCTATGTTTAGTGTTATGGTTAGGGTTAGTTTTGTGTTAGGGTTAGGGTTAATGTTAGGGTTAGTGTTAGGGATACGTAGTGTTAGGGTTATGGTTAGTGTTAGAGTGTTAGGACTGGGGTTTTTGTTAGGGTTAGGTTTATGGTTAGATTTGTTTTTTTTTTTTAGGGTCAGGGTTAGAGTTAGGGTTACTTTTACAGTTAGGATTAGGGTTGGAGGTAGGGTTAGGATTAGAGTTAGGGTTAGTGTTAGGGTTAGGGTTAGGGTTATTGTTATACTTAGGGTTAGGTTTAGGATGAGATGTAGGTTTAGTTTTAGGGTTAGGGTAATTATGAGGGTTAGGCTTAGGGACAGGATTAGGTTTAGCGATAGGGTTATGGTTAATGTTAGGTTTAGGGTAAAGGGTAGGGTTTTTGTTATGTTTAGGGTTAGGGTTAGGGTTAGGGTTAGGGTTAGGGTTAGGGTTAGGGTTTGTGTGAGGGTTAGGATTAGGGTAAGAATTAGGTTTAGGGTTAGGGTAAGTGTAAGCATTATGGTTAGGGTTATGGTTAGAGTTAGTGTTAGTGTTATTATTATGGTTAGGGTTAGGTTTAGTGTTAGGGTTATGGTTTGAATTATGTTTAGAGTTAGTGTTAGGTTAAGGGTTAGGTTTTTTGTTAGTGTTAGGGTTATGGTAAGGGTTAGGTTTAAATTAGGTTAGGGTTGGGGTTAGGTTTAGGGTTTGTGTTAGGGTTAGACTTAAAATATATGTTAGGTTTACGGTTATGATTAGAGTTAGGGATAGGTTTAGGGTTAAGTTTAGTTTTAGGGTTAGGGTTAGTTTTAGTATTAGCTTAGGGTTAGGGTTAGTGTTAGCTATGTTTAGTGTTATGGTTAGGGTTAGTTTTGTGTTAGGGTTAGGGTTAATGTTAGGGTTAGTGTTAGGGATACGTAGTGTTAGGGTTATGGTTAGTGTTAGAGTGTTAGGACTAGGGTTTTTGTTAGGGTTAGGTTTATGGTTAGATTTGTTTTTTTTTTTTTAGGGTCAGGGTTAGAGTTAGGGTTACTTTTACAGTTAGGATTAGGGTTGGAGGTAGGGTTAGGATTAGAGTTAGGGTTAGTGTTAGGGTTAGGGTTAGGGTTATTGTTATACTTAGGGTTAGGTTTAGGATGAGATGTAGGTTTAGTTTTAGGGTTAGGGTAATTATGAGTGTTAGGCTTAGGGACAGGATTAGGTTTAGCGATAGGGTTATGGTTAATGTTAGGTTTAGGGTAAAGGGTAGGGTTTTTGTTATGTTTAGGGTTAGAGTTAGGGTTATGAATACATTTACAGTTAGGATTAGTGTTAGGATTAGGTTTTGGATTTGGGTTAATATTAGGGTAACTGTTATGGTTTGTGATAGTGTTAAAATTAGTGTTAAGTTTAGGGCTACAGTGAGGATTAGGTTTAGGTTTAGGGTTAGGTGTAGGGTTAGGGTAGGGTTAGTGGAAGGTTTAGGTTTAGGTTTAGGGTTCGGGTTACTGTTATTGTTACTGTTAGTGATAGTGTTAGGTTTAGGTTTAGGATTAGTTTTAGGGTTAGTGTACTTGTTAAGTTTAGAGTTAGTGTTAGGATTAGTGTTTAATTTAGGTTTAGGATTAGCATAAGGTTTAGGGATAGGGTAAATATTATGGTTAGATTTATGTTTATGTTTAGTGTTAGTTTTAAGATTCGGGTTAGTGTTAGGGTTAGTGTAAGGGTTTGGTTTAGGGTTAGGTTTAGGGTTAGTGTTAGGGTTATTGTTAGATTTAGGGTAAGGTTTCAGGATAGGTTTAGTTTTAGATTTAGTGTTAGGGTTATTTTTAGGGTTAATGTTGTTGTTAGTTTAAGGGTTACGATGTGAGTTTGTATTAGTTTTAGGGTTATTGTTAGGGTTTTTGTTAGGGTTATGGTTATGATTACGGTTAGGGTTAGGGTTAGGGTTAGGGTAATGTTTACAGTTAAAATTACGGTTAGGATTTGGGTTATGGTTATTTAAAGTTAGTTTATAATTAGGTTAAGGTTATAGTTAGGGTTAGTGTTTGTGTTAGGGTTAGATTTAAGATAATGTTTAGGGTTAGGGTTATAGTTAGTATTAGTGATACAGTTAGAGTTTGGGTTAAGGTTAGTTTTAAGGTTAGGGTTAGGTTTAGTGTTAGACTAGGGATAGGGTTTTGGTTAGTTTAGGGTTAGTGGTATGGTTATGGTTAGAGTTGGTGTTAGGGTTAAGGTTCGTGGTAGGGGTAGACGTAGTGTTAGGATTGGTAGTGTTAGGGTTATGTTTACAGTTAGGATTAGCGTTTGTGTTAGGGTTAGTGTTAGGGTTAGAATTTGTGTTAGGGTTACATTTATCTTTAGGTTTAGGGTAAGTTTTAGTTTAGTGTTAGGGTTAGGGTTTGTGTTAATGTTAGGGTTAGTGTTAGTATTAGTGTTAGTATTTTAGTTTTATTATTAGGTTTAGGGTTAGGGTTAATGATAGTGTCAAGTTTGTGATAGGTTTAGGATTAGATGTAGTGTTAGGATTAGGGTTAAAGGTAGGATTAGATTGAGTGTTAGTGTTAGATAAGGGTTAGTGTTAGTATTAGGGTTAGGGTTAGAGTTTGTGTTAGTGTTTTGATTACGGTTAGGATTTGTGTTAGGATTAGGATTGTGTTAGGGATAGGGTTTGGTTTAGGGTTAGGGTTAGTGTAAGCACTAGCATAAGTTTACCGTTACTTTAGTGTTATTGTTAGTGTTAGGGTTAGGGTTAGTGTTAGGGTTACAATTAGGGTTAGGGTTAGGGTTAGTTTTAGGTTTAGAATTAGTGTTAATGTTAGAGTTAGTGTAAGAGTTAGTTTTATGGTTAGTGTTATGGTTAGGATTATGGATAGGGTTAGCGTTAGGGTTAGGTTTAGGGTAAGTGTTAGTATTAGGGTTAGAGTTACAGTTAGGGTTAGTGTTATGGTTATGGTTAGGCTTAAGGTTAGGGTTAGTGTTAGGTTTAGGGTTAGGCTTCCATTTAGGGTTAGTTTCAGGGTTATTTTTAGGGTGTGTGTTAGGATTAGGTTTAGGGTTAGGGTTATGGTTAGGATTTGGGTTAGGGTAATGGTAAGGGTTAGGTTTAATTTTAGGTTAGTTTTAGGGTTTGGGTTAGAGTTAGATTTAGGATTATGTTTAGGGTTAGGGACAGGGTTAGGTTTAGGGTTTACATTAGGTTTAGATTTAGGGTTAGGGTTAGGTTTAATTTTTGGTTAAGGTTTAGGGTTAGGTGCTGGGATCGATTAGCCAAGTAGGTATGACAATTTCCTTGCCAGCGTACCCCATGTTGCTTAGTGGAAGGACTCGTGGAAATAGGACATTTTGCAGTGACATTGCATGTAGGTGACCTTGCTCAAGGACCAAGGTGGATCTGAGTTTAGGGTGTTCCCGGTTAAGCATAATCGGGTTTAGGGCGTTCCAGGTTTAAGATTATTCCTGCTGGGAATAGGGCGTATCCTGCTGCCTGAGTTCCCCTTGAGTTCTCACGAGATTCAGACAGTAATTTTTTTGGGAGACAAAAGCCCAGTGGAGGTGGATTTGGGCAGAGAATGTGGATTTGGGCAGAGAACGTGGATTTCCCCAGAACGTGATTGTAGACGGCTGGTGTGAGTTCGGGAATAAAGAGTTGCTGTTTGAATCTACAAGCTGTGTGGTGGCTCGTGATTGTGTGCCCAGCCAGACTGCGGCAGTTAGGGTCACATTTAGGGTTAGTTTATTTTTAGGGTGAGGGTTAGGATTCATGTTATGGTTAGTGTTAGGGTTAGTGTTATTGTTACTGTTAGTGTTAGGTTTAGGGTTAGGTTTAGGTTTAGGGATTGTGTTAGGGTGAAAGATAAGTTTTGGGCTAGGGTTAGGGTTAGGGTTAGTTTTAGTGTTAGTGTTAATGTTAGGGTTAGGGTTGGGGTTAGGCTTAGTATTAGGTTTAGTGTTAGGGTTAGGGTTAGATTAAGGTTAATGTTAGGTTTAGGGTTAGGTTTAGGTTTAGGGTACGTGATAGGGTTAGTGTTGGGGTTAGGGTTAGTCATAGGTTATTGTAGGGTTACTGTTAGGGTTAGCGTTAATGTTAGGGTTAGGGTTAGGTTTAGAGTTAGGTAAAGGTTAGGGTTAAGGTTTCAGTTTAAGGTTTGGGTTAAGTTTACATTTAGTGTTAGGTTTAGGATTATGGTTTTGTGTTAGGATTAGGGTTAGAGATAGGGTTAGGATTAAGGTTAGGGTTAGGTCTAGGTTTAGGTTCAGTGTTTGGGTTGAAGTTAGGTTTAGTTTGAGAGTAAATGATAGGGTTAGGGTTACGTTTCAATTAGAGTTAGTGTTAGGTTAGGGTTAGGTTTAGGGTTAGTATTAGGGTTAGAAATAGCTTTAGGGTTTGTGTTAGGGTTAGGGTGAGGGTTAGGGTTAAGTTTAGGTTTAGGGTTAATGTTAATGTTTGGGTTAGGGTTAGGTTTAGGGTTAGGGTTTGTGTTATTATTAGAGTTATGTTTAGGTTTAGGATTAGTTTTAGGGTTAGTGTTAGGTTTAAGTTTAGGGTTATTTGCTGAGAGCCATTGCCAAGTAGGTATGACACATTGCATGACCCAGGTCATTTGCATTGACATTGCATGTAAGGTGACCTTGCTCAAGGACCAGGGAGGATCCAGGTTTAGGGTGTATCCTGCTGAAATTAGGGAGTATCCTGCTCCTTGGGCTTAGGGCGGTTCCAGGTTTAAGGTGTACCCTGCTGGGAATAGGGTGTATCCTGCTGCCTTGGGTGTGCCTGCTCCTTGAGTTCCCATTGAATTCTCCCGGGATTTGGAGAGTATTTGGGATTCAGAGCCTGGTGGATTGTGTGGATTTTGCCCAGAACGTGTGTGTAAAGTGCCGGTGACAGTTCGAGAATAAAGAATTGCTGTGTGAATCTACAAGGTGTGTGGTGGCTCGTGATTTTGTGCCCAGCCAGACTGCGGCACTTGGTGGCCCGTACAGGGAACATCTAAAGAGAAGGTAAGTGAAATTGCTTGCCCCTGAGGAAGAGTGAAAGAATTTGTGACCATTTCAAAAAAACAATGTGTTCTTGTTTTGATTTATTTTGTTTTTATTTCAAGTTACCTGTCCCTAGAACATTCTCAGGCAAACTGGGGAAAATGGTTGGCTCAAAGTTTGAAGTTGTTCACCCCCAAGGAAGAGAAATTGTTAGAGGAAAGAGGCACCCCAGTAAGACCAAGAACAGTTAGGACATATGTTGATATAATACAAAAATGTAGCCCATGGCTTTTTAAAGATGAGTTATTAAGTATATTAATGGGACCATCATGGTATCCTGTAGAAGGATTTTTCTTCAACAAGAAAGAGATAGCTAATTCTGTTTACTACACTTGTATAAGATCTTGGTTTTTACAGACATCTGATTAATTTACAAAGCTATAAAGTGTTAAAATATCAACCACTAAATATAAAATCAAGTGTTCTTTACTTATTAAGTTCCATAAGGTAATATATTTAAACATTATGTGTGTTTTCATAAATTGGTGAATGGAAAAATGTTTAATATTGCTTTGTCTCTGTGTCTTTGCTAAAACAATGTTACTAAGAGTTAAGATTCTATCATGTGTAATTTATATACAAAGAGTAGAAAAATTTTCAGTGGAGATTCAATTATAGTATTATAGTATCATAGAAAACATGAAAGTATTTCATCTTATTAAAGTGGAGTAATTTGTTTAAATCGGAAATTTTATAAGAGTTGTTTCAGAATGTTAATTTATAAAAAAGGTTAACGGCTAAAAAAGAGATATAAAAAGATTCAAGATGTGGAAATATATTTTAATATAAAGGTTAAAAAAGAGAGAAATATTTCTAGATGAGATAACTGTGTGGTAATGTAAAAAGTTGTAAAATGCCATTTAAAAAGATTTTGAGGAAACTAGACTTACTTTAAAAGCTTGAGAAAGGAAGAAAGAAGAAAATGTATTTGTACATGGCAGATTGAGACAAAGCTTCTTAATGGAGTTAAAAAAAAAGCCTTTGGTTGAAGGGCAGCCATGTAAAATAACATTGAAGCAATTTAAACAAAATCTAAGCCTCGTTTAAAAGAGTGAAGCTGTAGGTGGTGAAAAAGTATATTTAAAAGTACAGTATAGATGATAATTGGAAGGCTTTAAAAGGTTAAATTGAAGGTGGTTGAGATACCTTCATGGCGGAAAAAAGAAAAGAGAGATATAAAAAGATTCAAGATGTGGAAATATATTTTAATATGGAAGGTCAAAAAAAAAAAGAAATGTTTCTAGATGAGATAATCTTTGTGTGGTAAAATAAAAAGTTGTAAAATGTCTAAGTAAGTTGCAAAAGGCTTTAAAAGGTTAAATTGAAGGTGGTCGAGATATCTTCATGACGGAGGAAAGATTGCGTCATTCGAAGCCTAGTTAATCTTAAAAGCATTACTTAAAAAAAAAAACAATGAAAATGGGAAGATAATAGGATAAAAGCAATTTGGAGAAAGAATATTAGAAATTTGAAGTGAAAAACTTCAAAGACAAAAGTACAGAAAGGTTAAAAAAAGATAGAAAAGATGTAGGAAGATAGAAAAGATGTAGGAAGACAAGAATTTTAAACCCACAAAATAGGAAGCAAAAAAAAAAAAAAAAGCAACTAAGGGTGAATATACAAACCTTAGGAAAAAAACTAGAAGATAGAAATAAGATAGAAAATGTTTAAATATGTCAAATAAAGGTATTTCAGATAAAAAATACAAAAAGCCAAGGCAACTATTAGATACAGACATTCAAGATAGAAAAAGGTAGAAGAGAGAAGTTTAAAGTCAAATATTGATTAAAATAGAAGAACAAGGAGATTATTAGTAATTTTTTCAAAAAGCCCATCAACTTTAATTTCTGGTGGTGCAGAAATTAGAAGTCTCAGATGAGGGTGTTAAAATTTATAGACAAGAGCCAATTTAGAAAACGTTAAACTAGAAGGACATTGGTTTAAAACCACATAGAAAAATTAAAAGGACTAAAATAATTCTAAAAACTAAGGCAGAATGCTTTTTAAAGACTTAAATTTAAAATGATCTTTAAGGGGTATATATCCCCCAAAGATAAACTTAAAATAACCCTTTTTACTCTAAACTTTTTAAGTTTGGATTCATCAGGACTTAGTGCTGCGGAAAGACATATGTATCAAAAAAATGTACATAAGCCTAAGGTACTTTGGAAAGATATTCTTACAGGACAATGGAAAGGTCCTGACCCAGTGATTGTCTGGAATCGGAGGTCTGTTTGTGTGTTTCCACAGGGAGAACAGCAGCCGATTTGGATTCCAGAGAGACTAACCAAAGCAATTTCTACAGACCAAAAAGAAGACGATTTGACTCAAATCCATAACAGCTGATATCCAGAGCTCCAGCTTGGCTATTCTTACATCTGCGACAGTGATTAACCAGGATGCTTTTTTCAATATCTATTTTATTATTGCCTTTTCCCACATCATAAAGTTCTATTTTATTTTTTGAGCTCATACAAACCTAGGTTAATGTTTTTATGATCAGTTTTATTTTTTGACTCTGGAGTTTTTAAACATTGCAATGGAGATTTCACCTAGGTAAAGCTACAAGGCCTTTATTACTGTCTTATGTGTTGTACGTTTGTGTGCACATTTGTGTTTTGTGTTGTATGTCTGTATGTGCATATGTCCATATTTCATATATGAGGAGTGCTCATGAAAAAATGGATCCGAATTTTTTTTTTATTCACGTGATTTAAATGGTTTAATTTAAATTAGGTAAACGGCTGTTTAGGATTGTTTTTAAAGGTGGTTAGCAGATCTGTTTGTTTACTAATTTGAATTAGGTAAACAGCTGTTAAGGATTGTTTTTAAAGGAGGTTAACAGATCTGTTTGTTTACTTTCACCTTTCCTTTTCATTATTTTTAATAATTCTGTTTAGGATAATGTCTCTTTAGCATCATTGCCAGAATTCCTATCTTCATCCCAGTGCCAGTGAAGACAAAGATAAAACCAAACTACAGCTTCTATGATAGCTATCACAGTAAACTGTATAAACTGATGCATCAATGAATATAACACAACAAGTAATGCTCAATCAAGGAGTCGACTTACTTTGGGAGGAAACGGACATATTGATAGATTCCTCCGCTTTGAACTGCTTGCAGAACTTGCCTGGACTATGTAACTATCGTTTGGTGCAGCAAATTATGGTAGTGCTGGCATATCTTTGCTGATGGTCTCACCAGTGATGCAAGTTTTCCTAAGAGCCGTCAGTTGGCTTGGTGTCGTGGCATTTCTGTATCCTCCTCCCTTCTGCTAGTGATGGTCTAAAATTTGGGGGCCAACAGAGGTAAGGCAAAGAACCTCACCCCCCACTGGCACCAAGGCCAAATTTGGGGGCCAAAAGAGGTGAGGCAAGAACCTCACCCCCCCACTGGTGCACAGGCCTATCCACAAGTATGGCTGTATGCTGGACCGGTAGTCAGTGACGGATATGATCCAATTGCAGTGGTATCAACCTAAGACAGGAGGCTGACGCCTAGAGGTCAGTTTTTCCCATGACGGGTAAGAACCATATGTTGAATTGGACAACCTACCAGGCACGGTCCTTAAGCCACATTGCTTGTCGTTTAATTAATCAGAAGGGGGGAGATGCTGAGATCCATTGCCAAGTAGGTATGACGCATGGCATGACCCAGGTCATTTGCAGTGACATTGCATGTAAGGTGACCTTGCTCAAGGACCAGGGCGGATCCAGGTTTAGCATGTATCCTGCTGGGATTAGGGAGTATCCTGCTCCTTGGGTTTAGGGCAGTTCCAGGTTTAAGGTGTACCCTGCTGGGAATAGGGCATATCCTGCTGCCTCAGGTGCGCCCGCTCCTTGAGTTCCCATTGAGTTCTCGTGGGATTCAGAGAGTCTTTGGAATTCAGAGCCCGGTGGAGTGTGTGGATTTTGCCCAGAACGTGGATTTTGCCCAGAACGTGGATTTGCCCAGAACGTGTGTGTAAAGTGCCAGTGACAGTTCGAGAATAAAGAATCGCTGTGTTAATCTACAAGGTGTGTGGTGGCTCATGATTTTGTGCCCAGCCAGACTGCAACAATTATTGTTAGTGATAGGTTTAGAATAAGGTTAATTAAGAATTATGGTTAGGGTTAGTGAAAGTGCTAGGTTTGGGTTAAGGTTACAGTTAGAGTTAGTGTTAGGATTAGGATTATGTTTAGTGTAAGGGTTAATGTTACCGTAAGGTTTAGGATTAGTGTTAGGGTTAGGTATTGTTTTAGGTTTAGTGTCAGAGTTAGAATTAATGTCAGGCTTAGGGTCAGTTTAAGGATTAGGGTTAGGGTTAGGGTTAAATTTAGGGTTAGTGTTAGCATAAGGGTTAGAGTTAGAGTTATGTTTAGGATTTGGTTTAGGGTTAGGTTTAGGGTTAGGTTTAGGGTTAGGTTAGTGTCAGGGTTACAGTGGGGTTTGTGTTCGATTTAGATTTAGGGTTATTATTAAAGTTTGTGTTAGGGTTAGAGTTACTTTTAAGGTTACGGTTAGGTTTAGTGTTAGGGGTAAGGGTAGGTTTAGGATTAGGTATAGGGTTAGTGATAGTGATAGCATTGGGATTAGGGTTAGTTTTAAGGTTAGGTAAGGGTTAGAGTTAGGGTTAGGTTAGGTTTAAGTTTAAGGTTTGGGTTTGGTTGTGTGGTAGGGTTAGATTTAGTGTTAGGGTTAGGTTTAAGGTTTGGGTTCGGGTTAGGTTTAGAGTTAGGGTTAGTGTTAGTTTTAGTGTCAGGATTAGTGTTAGCGTTAGGTTTAGGGTTATGGTTAGTGTTATGGTTAAAGTTCAGTTTAGGGTTAGTGTAAGGATTAGGGTTAGGGTTAGAATTTGGGTTAGTGTGAGGGTTAGGGTTAGGTTATTTTTAGGGTTATGGTTCAGGTTATGGTTAGTGTTTGGGTCAAGATTAGGGTTAGTGTAAGTTTTAGGGTTAGGGTTAGGTTTAGGTTTGGTGTTAGGGTTAGGGTTATGGTTTGTGTTAATATTAGTGTTGGAGATAGGGTTAGGCTTATGGTTACAGTTAGGATTCTGGTTAGGGTTAGGCATAAGGTTAGATTTAGGGTAGGTTTAAGGTTAGGTTTAGGGTTTGTGTTACGGTAGATTTTGTGTTAGGTTTAGGGTTATTGTTAGTGTTAGTGTTAGCTTTCAGTTTAAGGTTAATTTTAGAATTAGGGTTAGGATTAGGTTAAGGATTAACGATACATTAGGCTTAGGGTTAGATTTAGATTAGGGTTACTGTTATGGTTAGTGTTAGGGTTTCTGTTAGGGTTAGGGTTAGGGTTAGGGTTAGGTTTTGTGTTAAGGTTAGGATTAGGGTTAGAGTTAGGGTTAGGTTTAGGTTTAGAGATAACATTTGTTTTAGGATTAGGGTTATGTTAAGGTTTAGGGTTTGTTTTAGATTTAGGGTTAGATTTGGGGTTAGGTTTATGATTACTATTAGGATTAGCATTAGGATTAGTTTGGGGTTTGGGTTACTGTTAGTGTTAGGGTTAGGGTTAATGTTAGGGTTAGGGTTATGGTTTGTGTAAGTTTTAGAATCAGGGTTAGGGTTACAGTTACAGTTTGGATTAGTTTAGGTTTAGGTTTAGGGTTAGGGTTACATTTAGAGTCACGTTTAGGGTTAGGGTAATGGTTAGGTTTAGTGTTAGGTCTAGGTTTAGTGTTAGGTTTAGGGTTAGTGTTAGGGTTAGGGTTAGGGTAATGGTTATTGTTATGGTTACGCATAGTGTTTGTGATAGGGTGAGGGTTAGTGTTAGTGTTAGAAGTAGGGTTAGGGTTAGATTTAGGTTTAGGGTTAGGGTTAGTGTTACTGTTAGGGTTTATATTAGGGTTAGATTTAGGCTTAGGTTTAAGTTTAGGTTTAGTGTTAGTGTTAGGCTGAGTGTTAATGTTCGTGTTACAGTTAAGGTAAGGATTACTGTTAGAATTAGCATTAGGGTTACTTTTTGTTTTAGTTTAGGTTTAGGGTTAGTTTTAGGGATAGTGTTAGGGTTAAAGATAGGTTTAGGGTTAGTGTTAGGTTTACGGATACGATAAAATTTAGAGTTTGGGATAGGGTTAGCATTAGGGTTAGTTTTACTGTTAGGGTTAGAGTTAGAATTAGTGTTAGGGTTAGTGTTAGGGATAGGGTTAGGTTTAGGGTTAATATTAGGCTTAGGTTTAGGGTTAGTAATAGGGTTAGGTTTGGGGTTAGGGTGAGTGTTAGTGTTATGTTAGGGTTAGTGTGTTTGTTTTAGTGTTCGAGTTAGGGTTAGTATTAGGGTTAGGTAAGGGTTAGCCTTAGGATTTGGTTATGTTTAGGGTTAAGTTTTGGGTTAGGGTTTGTGTTATGGTTAAGTTTAGTGGTAGGTTTAGGGTTATGGTTCTAATTAGGGTTAGAGTTAGAGTTAACGTAAGTGATAGGTTTAGGGTCAGATTTATTGTTAGGATTAGGGTTGGGGTTCGATTTAATGTTAGGTTTAAAGTCAGGATTAGCGTTTGTGTAAAGGTTAGGGTTAGAATTAGGATTAGTGTGAGGGTTAGGGTTAGGTGTAGGATTAGTTTTAGGGTTAGGGCCAGGTGTCGGGTTTATTTTATGGTTAGGATTATGGTTAGGGTTAGAGATAGTGTTATGTTTAAGGTTAGGGTTAGTTTTAGGGTTAGTGTTTTGGTTAATGTTAGGGTTAGTTTTAGGGTTAGTGTTTGGATTACTGTAAGGGTTAGTATAAGGGTTAGGGTTAGCTTTCTGATAAATGTTAGTTTTAGGGTTTGGGTTCGGGTTTGGGTTCAGTTTAGGGTTAAATTTATGTTTAGAGTTAGTGTTAGGTTGAGGGTTAGGTTTAATGTAAGCGTGAGGGTTAGTGGTATGTTTAGGGCTACTGCTAGGATTATGGTTAGGGTTTGTTTTAGGGTTAGGATTAGGGTTAGGTTTAGGATTAGTGTTTGGCTTAGGGTTAGTGTAAGAGTTTTGGTTATGGATAGGTTTATAGTGAGTTTTAAGGTAAGGGTTAGGGTTCGTGTTAGGGTTTTGGTTATGGTTAGGGTTACAGTTATGGTTAGGATTCAAATTAGGGTTAGGTTTAGGGTTAATTTAGGGTCGGGGTTACAGTTATGGTTTGTTTTAGGGTTAGATTTAGGGTTAGCTTTAGGGTTAAGGTTAGTGTTAGTGTTAGTGTTAGGGTTAGGGTTAGGGTTAGTGTTAGGTTTTAGGATAACAGTTAGGGTTAGGGTTATGGTTACGGTTAGGTTTCTGGTTAAATTTACGGTTCGGTTCATATTAGGTTAGGTTTAGGGTGATGGTTAGGAGTTATTTTATGGTTAGATTTAGGGTAAGGGTTGGGTAAGGGTTTGGGTTAGTGTTAGCGTTAGGTTTTGTTTTAAGGTTAGTTTTAGAGTTAGGGTTATGTTTAGCGTAATGGTTAGCATTAGGTTAGAGTTAGGGTTAGGTTTAGATTAGGGTTACTGCTATGGTTAAGGTTAGGGTTTGTGTTAGGTTTACGGTTAGGGTTAGGGTTAGGGTTAGTGTTAGTGTTAGGGTTAGGGTTTTTGTAGGTTTAGGGTTAGGATTAAGATTAGAATTATTGTTATATTTAGGGTCAGTCTAATGGTTAGGGTTAGGGTTAATTTTAGAATTAGTGTTAGGGTTAGGATTAGGGTTTGTGTTAGTGTTAGGTTAGGGTTAGTGTTATGGTTAGTGTTAGTGTTTGGGTTAGGTTTAGTTTTAGGATTAGTTTAAATTTAGGATTAGAGACAAGTCAGGTTTATGTTTAAGATTTGTTAGTGTTTTTATTAGGGTCAGGGTTCGTGTTAGATTTATTGCCTCAGTCGGATTAGGGTTAGGGTTAGGGTAAGGGTTAATGTTAGGTCTAGTGTCAGGGTTAGTGTTAGCGTTAGTATTAGGGGTAGGGTTAAATTTAGGGTTAGGGTTAATCTAAGGAAATGGGTTAGCATTAGTGTGAGGGTTAGGGTTAGGGTTAGGGTTAGTGTTAGGTTTAGGGTTAGGATAAGTGTTAGGGTTAGGATTAGGGTTAGGGTTACTCTAAGGGTTAGGGTTAGGATTAAGTTTAGTGTTAGTGTTAGGCTTAGGGTTAGAGTTTATTTTAAGTTTAGGGTTATGGTTATGGTTACTTTTATATTTTGGGTTAGGGTTAGGGTTAGGGTCAGGGTTATGGTTATGGATAGTGTTAGGATTAGATTTAGTGTTTTGGTTAGGTTTAGGATTAGTTTCAGGGTTAAAGGTTAGGGATAGGTTAGGGTTAGGGTTAGGGTTAGGGCACATGTTAGCGTTAGTGTTAGATTTAGTGTTAGGGTTAGCATTAGGGTTAGGGATATTTTGGGGCTTAAATTTAGTTTTAGAGTTGGAGTTAGGTTTAGGGTTAGAATTAGTTTTAGGTTATGGTTAGGTTAGGGTTACTGTTATGATTATGGTTAGGGTTTGTGTTAGGGTTAGGTTACAGATAAGGGTTAATGATAGGGTTAGGTTTAAGGTTAGGGTTAGGGTAAGTGTTAGGGTTAGGTTTAGGGATATGGTTAGAGTTAGTTTTAGGTTTAGGAGAAGGGTGAGGAATAGTGTAAGGTTTAGGAATAGGGTTAGGTTTAGGGTTAGTGTAAGGTTTAGGGTTCGGGTTAGGTTTAGGGTTAGTTTTAGGGTTAGGTTTAGGGTTTGTTTTAGGGTCACAGTTAAGTTTAGGGTTAGAATTTGTGTTAGGTTTAGGGTTAGTGTAAGGGGTAGGTTTGGGGTTAGGTTTAGGGTTAGGGTTACGTTTAAGATTATGGTTAGTGTTAGGTTTTGGGTTCGGTTATTGTTATGGTTAGGGACAAGGATAGTGTTAGTGTTAGGGTTAGTGTTAGGGTTTATATTATGGTATGAGTTAGTGTTAGAGTATGTGTTAGATTTAGGATTCTGGTTAGGGTGTTAGGGTTAGGGTTAAAGTTAGGTTTAGATTTTGTGTTACCGTTAGGGTTTGCATTGGTGTAAGCATTAGGGTTAGTATTATGCTTAGTGTTAGGGTTAGGGTTAGTGTTAGGAATTGAGTTAGGGTTAAAGATAGGTTTGGGTTAGCATTAAGGTTATGATATGATAAAGTTTAAAGCTAGGGTTAGTGCTAGCATTAGGGTTAGTGTTAATCTTAGATTTAGGGTTAGTGTTAGGGTTAGGGTTAGGTTTAGGGGTAGAGTTAGGGTTAGGGATAGTGTTAGTTTTGAAGATAGTTTTAAGGTTTTTGTTAGGGTTATGTAAAGGATAAGGGTTAGAGTTAGGTTTATGTTTAGCATCAGGTTTAGTGTTACTTTTTGGGATAGGGTTAGGATTAGGGTTAGGTTTAGGCTTAGTGTTAGGGATAGGTTTAGGGTTAGTGTTAATGTTACATTTAGGGTTAGGTTTAGGGTTAGGGTTAGGGTTAGGTTTTGGGTTAGGGTTTGTATTAGGTTTAGGTTTAGTGTTAGGTTTAGTGTTACAGTTCATGTTAGGGTTACGGTTTGAGTAAGGTTAATGTTAGGTTTAGGGTCAGGGTGAGTGTTAGGGTTAGTGTTAGAGTTAGGGTTAGTGTTAGAATTAGGGTTAGTGTTAGGGTTAGGGTTAGTGTTAGGGTTAACGATAGGTTTAGGTTTAGTGTAAGGGTTAGGTATAGAATTAGGTTTAGTGTAAGGGTTAAGGTTAAAGTTAGGGTTATTTTTAGGGTTAGGTTTAGGTGTAGGCTTCGTGTTAGTTTTATGGTTAGAAATAGTTTTAGGTTTAGTGTTAGGGTTAGGGTTAATATTAGTGTTATTTTTAGGGTTAGTGATAGGTTTAGGGTTGGGTTTATGGTTAGTGTTAGTGTTAGGTTTGAGTTAGTGTTAGGGTTAGTTTTAGTGAGAGGGTTAGTGTTAGTGTTAGAGTTAAGGTTAGGGTTCAGGTTAGGTCTAGGTTTAGGGTTAAATTTAGGGTTAGTGTTAGGGTTAAGGTAAGTGTTGGGGTTACAGATAGGGTTCGTGTTATAGTTAGGGTTTAGCTTTTTGTTTAAGTTTAGTTTTAGAGTTAGGGTTAGGGTTAGGTTTAGCGCTAGGTTAGGTTTATGGTTTGGGATAGGTTAGGGTCACTGTTAGAGTTAGGATAAGTGTTTGGTTTTGAGTTAGGCTTAGTGTTAGGGTTAGGGTTAGGGTAAGGGTTTGTGTTAGGATTACGGTTAGGGTTATGTTTAGGGTTTGTTTTAGTGTTAGGTTTAGTTTTAGGGTTAGGATTAGCGTTTGGTTAGGATTAGCTTTAGTGTTATTGTTGGGGTTTTGGGTTAGTATTAATGATTGAGTTAGGGTTACGGTAAATTTTTAGGGTTTGTGTTAGATTTTGTCTAAGCGTTAGGTTTAGGATTATGGTTATGGTTAGTGTTAGGCTTAGTGTTAGGTTTAGTTTAGGTTTAGGAATAGGGTTAGGGTTAATGTTAGGTTTAGGATTAAGGTAGGGGTGGATTAGGGTTAGGGTTAGGGTTATGATTACGGTTTGGGTTCGGGTTAGGTTTAGGTATAGGGTTAGGATTGGTGTTAGGGTTAGGGTTAAGTTTCAGGTTAAGGTAAGTGTTAGAGTTAGTGTTAGGGTTACAGTTAGAGTTACTGTTAAGGTTAGGGTTAGTGTTAGTGTAAGGTTTAGGGTTAGGGTTAGGTTTATGTTTAGTGTTAGGTTTAGGGTTAGGGTTTGTGTTAATGTTAGTGTTAGTGTTAGGGTTATGGTTATGGTTATGGTAACGATTCGGAGTAGTGTTAGGTATTGGTTTAGGATAATTGTTAGGGTTAAAGTACGTGTTAGGTTCCTGCTTAGAGTTACTCTTGGAGTTATTTTTAAGATTAGGGTTAGGGTTAGGATTAGTGTAAGGGTTAAGTTGTGGGTTAGCTTAAGAGTAAGTCTTAGGTTTAGCATTAAGATTTTTTAGGGTTAGGTTTGGGGTTAGGATCAGGATTGGGTTTAGGGTTAGGCTATTTGTTAGGGTTCTGGTTAGGGTTAGGTTAAAGTTATTTTTAGACTTAGGGTTAGGGTTAAGGTTAGTGTTCGAGTTAGGGATAGGGTTTCTCTTAGGGTTAGGTTTAGGGTTAGGGTTAGTTTGGATTTAGGGTTACGATTTGGGTTTGGGTTTGTGTTAGGTTTAGGGTTAGGTTTAGGTTTAGGGTTATGATTAGAGTTAGCATTAGTGTTAGGGTTAGTGTTAGGGCTAGTGTTAGGGTTAAGTTTAGGTTCAGGTTTAGGGTTAGGGTTAGGTTTGTTGTTAGTGTTAGGGTTAGGGTTAGGTTTAGGGTTAGTGTTAGTGTTAGTATAAGGTTTGTTGTTATGTTTGGGTTTAGCCTTATGGTTAGGTTTAGGTTTAGAGTTAGAATTAGATTTATTATTAGGGTTAGGGATATGATTTGGCATAGTTTTAGTGTCAGTGTTAGGTTTAGGTTTAAGGTTAAATTTAGGGTTCTGGTTAGGCTTAGCATTAGGGTTAGGGTTGGGTTTTGTATTAGTGTTAGGTTTATGGTTAGGTTTATGGTTAGTTTTAGGGTTAGGGTTAGGGTTTAGGTTTGTGATAGGGTTAAGTTTAGATTTAGATAGGGTTAGGGTTAGATTTACAGTTACAGTTATTGTTTGGCATAGGGTTTCTGTTAGTGTTAGGCTTAGTGTTAGGTTTAGGGGAAGTGTTAGGGTTAGGGTTAGATTTAAGGTAAGGGTTAGGGTTAGGATTATGGTTATGGTTAGAATTAGTGTTAGGTTTAGCATTAGGGTTAGGCTTAGTGAAAGGGTTAGTTTTAGGATAAGTGTTAGTATAGGATTAGGGATTGTTTAGGGTTAGAATTAGTTTTAGGGTTAGTTTAAGGTTTTGGGTTAGGCTTTTTTGGTTTAGGGTTAGGTTTAGGTTAGCAGTTGTGTTACGACTAGGATTAGGATAGGGTTAGGGATGGGGTTTGGATTAGTATTAGAGTTAGTGTTAGGGTTAGGGTTAATTTTAGGGTTAGGGTTAGGGTTTGTGTAAGCATTAGGGTGATTGTTAGGTTTAGGTTTAGAGTTACAGTTAGGATTAGCTTTAGGTTTAGGTTTTGGGTTTGGGTTAGTGTGAGTGTTAAAGTTAGGCTTAGGGTTAGGGCTAGTTTCTGGGTTGTGTTCGGGTTTAATATTAAGGTTAGTGTTAGGGTTAATGTAAGTGTTAGGGTTACAGATAGGGATCGTGATAGTGTTCGGGTTAGGTTTTGGGTGAAGGGTATTTTTAGAGTTAGAGTTGGGTTAGGTTTAGCATTAGGTTAGGGTTAGGGTATGGGCTAGGTTAGGGTTACTGTTATGGTTAGGATTATGGTTCGTGTAAGCTTTAGTGTGAGGGTTAGGTTTAGGGTTAGAGTTAAGGTTAGGATTAGCTTTAGGTTTAGGTTTAGGGTTAGGATTAGAGTTAGGGTTAAGTTTAGGGTTAGGGTTTGGGCTAGTTTTAGGGTTAAGTTCAGGTTTAATATTAGGGTAAGGTTTAGGGTAAAGGTAAGTGTTAGGGTTAAAGATAGGGATCGTGTTAGGTTTCAGGTTAGGTTTTGGATGAAGGTTAGTTTTAGAGTTAGGGTTAGGGTTAGGTTTAGCATTAGGTTAGGGTTAGGGTTTGTGTTAGGTTAGTGTTAGTGTTAGGTTTAGAGTTAGGTTTAGGATTAGGGTTAGTTTTTGTGTTAGGGTTAGTTTTAGGGTTAGAGTTAGGTTTTGTGTTAGCATTTGATTTAAGGTTAGGATTATAGATTGTTTTAGGGTTAGGGTAATGTTTAGGTTTAGAGTTAGTGTTATGATTAGGATTGTCTTTAGGCTTATTGTTGGGGTTCGGATTATTGTTAGTGTTAGGGTTATGTTTAGGGTTAATGTTAGGATTAGGGTTTTGTTTTGTGTAAGGGTTAGAGTTAGGGTTAGGGATAGATTTAGGGTTATGTTTAGGATTAGGTTTAATTTTAGGGTTAGTGTTAGTTTTAGTGTTAGGGTTAAGGTTAGGGTTAGATTTGAGGCTGGGTTTAGGCTTAGATGCCCTCTATCACCACTTCTATTCAATATAGTTCTCGAAACACTGGCCAGCGCAATTAGACAGATGAAAGAAATTAAAGGCATAAAAATAGAAAGGAAGAACTTAAATTATCACTATTTGCAGATGACATGATTCTATACCTAGAAGACCCAAAAGGGTCTACAAAAAAACTACTAGAACTAATAAATGAATTCAGCAAAGTGGCAGGATATAAAATCAACACGCATAAATCAAAGGCATTTCTGTATATCAGCGACAAATCTTCTGAAACGGAAATGAGGAAAAACACACCATTCACAATATCCTCAAAAAAAATAAAATACTTGGGAATCAACCGAACAGAAGAGGTGAAAGATTTATACAATGAAAACTACAAAACCCTAAAAAGAGAAGTAGAAGAAGATCTTAGAAGATGGAAAAATATACCCTGTTCATGGATAGGCAGAGCTAACATCATCAAAATGGCGATATTACCAAAAGTTCTCTATAGGTTTAATGCAATGCCAATCAAAATCACAACGGCATTTCTTGTAGAAATGGATAAAGCAATCATGAAATTCATATGGAAAAATAAAAGACCCAGAATAGCAAAAGCAATTCTAAGCAGGTTTAGGATATGTCTTATTGTTAGATGTAGGATTAATATTAGTGTTATGGTTACAGATGGGGTTCATTTTAGGTTTAGGTTTAGGCTTAGTGTTAGGGTTAGTGCTAGGGTTAGGATTAATGTTAGGTTTAGGGTTAGGGTTAGGGTTAGTGATAGTGTTAGAGTTCGGGTTAGGGTTAGTGTTAGGGTAAGGTAAGTGTTAGGGTTAGGATTAGGTTAGGTTTAGGTTTAAAGTTGTGTTAGGTTTTGTGTAAGGGTTAGAGTTAGGTTTAATATTAGGTTTAGTTTAAGTGTTGATGTTTTTATTAGGTTTAGGTTTAGGGTTAGATTTAGTGTTAGGGTTAAAGTTAGGTTTAGGGTTAGTGTAAGTGTTAGGTTTAGAATTTCGGTTAGTGTGAGGGTTAGGGTTAGGTTTAGCGTTAGGTTCAGTGTTAGGATTAGGGTTAGCGTTAGGGTTAGGGTTAGAGTTAGGGTGAGGTTTAAGGTTAGGGTTAAGGTAAGTGTTAGAGTTATGGTTAGGTTTATAGTTAGAGTTAGTGTTTGGGTTAAGGACAGGGTTAGTGTAAGGTTTGGGGTTAGGTTTAGGTTTAGGTTTAGTGTTAGTGTTAGGGTTAGGGTTTGTGATAATGTTAGTGTTAGATTTAGTGTTAGGTTTATGGTTAACATAGAATTCCGGTTAGGTTTAGGTATAGGGTTAGGGTTAGGTTTGGTATAGGGTTTAGTTTAGGGTTTATGTTAGGATTAGATTTTGTGTTGGGATTGGGGTTAAGGTTAGAGTTAGAGTTAGGGTTAGGTTTAGGATTAGGTTTAGGGTTAGGTTTATGGTTAGTCTTAGGTTTAGCATTAAGGTTTGTTTTAGGGATAGGGTTAGGGTTAGGGTTAGGTCAGGTATAGAGTTAGGTTTAGGGTATATGTTAGGCATCTGGTTAGGGTTTTGTTTAGAGTTAGTGTTAGAATTAGGGTTAGGATTAAGGTTAGTGTTAGGGTTAGGGATAGTGGTTCTATTAGGTTTAGGATTAGAGATAGTGTTAGAATTGTGGTTAGGGTTAGAATTAGGTTTGGTTTAGGTTTATGATTTTTGTGAGGGTTTAAGTTATGGTTAGGGTGAGGTTTACACTTAGGGTTAGGTTTAGGGTGAGGGTTAAGGTTAGGTTTAGTTTTAGGGGTAAGTTTAGGTTTAGGGTTAGTTTTAGGGTTAGGGTTAGGTTTAGGTGTAGTGTTTGGAATAGGGTTACGGTTCTGGTTAGCATTAGGCTTAGAGTTAGGTTTAGGGTTAGTGTTAAGTTTGTGGTTAGGTTTATTCTTAGAATTAGTGTTAGGGTTAGGGTTAGAGATAGGGTTAAGATTAGGGTTATTATTCGAGTTAGGGATATGGTTAGGCATAGTTTTAGGTTTAGTCTTAGGGTTAGGGTTAGGTTTAGATTTAGTGTTAGGGTAGGTTTAGGGTTAGGTTTAATGTTAATTTTACGGTTAGGATTAGTGTTAGGTTTAGGGTTAGGTTTATGGTCAGTTTTAGGTTTAGTGTTAGGTTATGGCTTTGTAATAGGGTTAGGTTCAGTGTTGGGGTTAGGGTTATATTTACAGTTTGGTTAGTTTTGGGGATAGGTTTAGTGTTAGTGTTAGGCTTCGGTTTAGTTTTAGAATCAGTGTTAGGCTTAGGGTAAAAGTTAAGGTAAGTGTCAGGGTTAGGGTTAGGGTTTGTATTAGGGTTAGTGTTAGGTTTATGGTTAGTTTTATGGAAAGAGTTAGGTTTAGGGTTAGGCTTTTGTAGGGTTAATGTTATGATTAGTGTTATGGTTATGGTTATGGTTAGGTTTAGCATTAGATATAGGGTTAGGTTTAGTGATAGGGATAGGGTTAGTGTTTGTGTTTGTGTTAGAGTTAGTGTTACAGTTTCTGTTAGCGATAGGTTTGGGTTAATGTTAGGCTTACAAATAGGATTAGGGTTAAAGTTATGTTTAGGGTTAGGGTCAGTATTACTGTTAGGATTATGATGAGGGTTAGTGTTTAGTGTTAGTGTTAGGGTTAGGGTTAATGTTAGGTTTAAGATTAAAGTCAGGATTAGGGTTAGTGATAGGTTAGGGTTGGGGTTAAGGTTAGTGTTAGGGTTAGGTTTGGGTTAAGTGTTAGAGTTAGTGTTAGTGTTAGGGTTAGGGTTAGTTTTAGGTTTTGTAAGGGTTAGGGTTAGGGTTATGTTAGGTATAGGGTTAGAGTTTGGTTTAGGGTTTTTAGCGTTAGGGTTATGGTTCAGGTTTGGAATAGGGTTAGAGTTAGGGTTATGGTTAGGTTTAGTGTCAGCATTACTGTTATGGTTAGGTTTAGGTTTAGGATTATATTTATTTTTAGGGTAAAAGTTAGGTATAGGGTAAGTGTGAGGGTCAGGTTTAGAATTAGGGTTTGTGTGAGGGTTCTGGTTAGTGTAAGGTTTAGTGTTAGTGTTAGGGTTAGGTTTAGCATTAGGCTTCTTGTTAATGTTAGTTTTAGGTTTAGGGTTAGGTTTATGGTTACCGTTATAATTTGGTTCAAGGTTAGGTATAATGTTAGTGTTAGCTTAGGTTTAGGGTTAGGTTTAGGGTTTGTGATACAGTTAGATTTAGTGTTAGGATTAGGGTGTGGGTAAGGGCTAGTGTTAAAGTTAGGGTTAGAGTATGTGTTAGGGATCTGATTAGAGTTACGCTTAGAGTTAGTGTTAGGTTTAGGGTCAATGTTAAGGTTAGTGTAAGGGTTAGGTTTAGGGTTAGGTTTAGGGTTAGTTTTAGGTTTAGCATAGGGTTTGTTTAGGGTTAGGGTTATGGTTAGAATTAGTTAGTGCTAGGGTAAGGCATAAGGTTTGGTTTAGGGTTAATGTTAGGTTTAGGGTTCTGGATAAGGTTAGAGTTAGGGATAGTGTTAGGGTTAAAGATAGGTTTAGGTTTGGTGTTAGGGTTAGTCTTAGTGTTAGGGATAGTTTTAGGTTCAGGGTTAGGGGTAGGTATAGGGTTAGTGTTAGAGTTAAAGTTTGAGTTACGATTAGGGTTAGTTTTAGGTTTAGGGTTTGTTTTAGGTTTAGGGTTAGGTTTAGGGTTAGGGTTAGGTTTAGTATTAGTGTTAGGATTAGGGTTGGGGTTTGGGTTAGTGTTAGGGTTATGGTTAGGGTTTGAGTAAGTGTTATGTTTAGTGTTAGGATTAGGGTTATGGTTTCCGTTTGGATTAATTTAGGTTTAGGGATAGGGTTACAGTTAGGATTAGGTTTATGGTGAGTGTTAGGGTAAGGGTTAGAGTTTTTGTTACTGCTAGGTTTAGGTTTAAGTTTAGGGTTATTGTTAAGTTTAGGTTTAGGGTTAATGCTAGTGTTAGGGTTAAAGATATGGTTCATTTTACATTAAAGTTTAGGGTTACAGATATGGTTCATGTTAGGTTTAGGGTTAGGGTTAGTGTTACAATTAAAGTTAGATTTAGGGTTAGGTTAAGTTTAGTGTTATGGTTTTGGTTAGGGTTTGTGTCAGGGTTAGGGATTGGATTAGTGTTAGCATTAGTGATAGGGTTAGTGTTAGGTTTAGGGTAAGGTTTAGCATTAGGGTTAGTGTTAAGTTTAGGGTTACTGTTAGTATTAGGTTTTGTGATAGGGGTAGTGTTATTTTTAGGGTTATGGTTAGCATTAGTGTTAGGGTTAAGATTAGTGTTAGCATTACTATTCGTGTTAGGGTTATGGTTAAGTTTAGTGTTAGGCTTAGGGTTAGTGTTAGTGTTAGGGTGAGTGTTAGTGTTCGTATTAGAATTAGGGATAGGGTTAAGCTATGTGTTGAGTTCTGGTTAAGGTTATGGTTAGCATTATTGTTAGTGTTAGGGTTAGGTTTAGAGTTAGTGTAAAGGTTAGAACTTGTGTTAGATTTAAGGTTAGTGTTAGGTTAGGTTTAGGGTTTGTGTTAGGGTTAGGGTTAGGTTTAGGGTTAGTGTTAGGGTTTATGTTATGTTTTAATTTAGGTTTAGGGTTAGGTTTTGTGGTAGGGTTAGGGTTAACTTAAGGTTTAAGTTTGTGTTAGGGTTAGGTTAGGGTAAGAGTTATGGTTACAGTTTGGGTTAGGTTTATCTTTAGGGTCAGTGTTAGGGTTACTGTTAGGGTTTTTGTTAGAGTTAGGGTTAGGATTAGTGTTAGAGTTAGGGTTAGGGTTAGTGTTTATGTTATGATTAGGGTTAGGGTAAGTGTTAAGGTTAGGGATATGGTTAGGATTAGAGTTAAGGTAAGGGTTAGTGTTAGGGTTATGGTTAGAGTTAGTGTTAGGTTGAGAGTTAGGTTTAGGGTAAGTGTTAGAGTTATGGTTAGGTTAGGTTAAGTGTTAGGTTTAGGGTTAAGGTTACAGTAAATGTTAGTGTTAGGTTTCAGGTTAGGGTTTTTGCAATGATTAGGATTAGGGTTAGGTTTAGGGTTATTGTAAGGGTAAGGGTTATGGTTTGATTTAGGTTTAAGTTTAGGTTTATGGTTATGGTTAAGGTTTGGATTCAGTTTATGTTATTGGTTACTGTTAGGTTAGAGTCATGATTACGATTAAGGTTTGTGTTACTGTTAAATTTAGGGTTAGGGTTATGATTAGGTTTAGGGTTATGTTAGTTTTAAGGTTAGAGTTACTTTTAAGTTAGGGATAGTGTTGGGGTTAAATATACGTTTACTGTTAGTGTTAGAATTATGAAGAGGATAAAAGTTATAGTTAGGGTTAGGGTTAGTGTTAGTGTCACTGTTAAGGTTAGTGTTAGGATTAGGTTTAGGGTTGAGCTTAGTGTTTGGTTTAGTGTTAAGGTTAGGTTTAGTGTTAGTGTTAATGTTAGGTTAGATTTAGGGAGAAAGTTTGGGTTAGTTATAGGGTTAGGTTTCAGGTTAGGGTTAGTGTTAGTGTTAGGGTTAGGTGAGTTTTAGGTTAGTGTTAGGTTAGGTTTAGGGTTAATGTTTATGTTAGGGATACGGTTAGGGTTAGGGTTAGAATTAGGGTTAGGAATATGGTTAGAATTAGGGATATTTTTAGGGTTACGGTTAGAAATAACGTCAGGTTTAGGGTTATGTATAGGTTTAGGAATAGTGTTAGGGTTAAGGTTCGGGTTCGGCTTTGTGTTAGTGTTAGGGTTAGGTTTAGGGTTAATGTTAGGTTAGGGTTAGGTTTAGGTTTAGGGTTTGGGTATCAGTTAGTTTTAGGGTCAGGGTTAGGGTTAGGGTTACTGTTAGGATTAGGTTTAGGGTTTATGTTAGTGTTAGAGTTAGGGTTAGGTTTAGGGTTATTTTAGTTTTAGGGTTAGTGTTATGGTTAGGTTTAGGGTTAGTGTTAGGGTTAGTGTTAGGGTTAGTGTTAGGTTTAGGGTAAATATTAGATTTAGGTTTAGCATTTGTGTAAGTGTTAGGGTTAGGGTTAAGATTACGGTTAGAATTAGTTTTATGATTATGTTTATTGTTACGGTTAGTGTGAGGGTTAGGTTTAGAGTTAGGTTTAGGGTTAGTATTAGATTTAGGATTAGGGTTTTTGTTAATGTTAGGTTTAGGGTTAGGTTTAGGGTTTGTGTTATTGTTATTGTTAGGGTTAGGGTTAGGGTTAGGGTTATTGTTAGTGTTAGGGTTAGGTTTAGTGTTAGTTTTTGTCTTAAGGTTAGGATTAGATTTAAGGTTAATATTAGGGTTACAGTTATGATTAGGTTTAGGTTTAGTTTTGGGGTTTGTGTTAGTGTTAGGTTTAGTATTAAGTTATGTAGTGGGGTTAGAGTTAGAGTTAGGGATAGCTATAGGCTTAGAGTTAGGGTTAGTGTTATGGTTTCTGTAGGGTTAGTTTTAGGGTTAGCGTTAGGTTTAGAGTAAGGGTTAGAGTTAGGTTTAGGTTCAGGCTGAGTGTTAGGGTTAGGTTTAAGGTTCTGCTTAGAGTCAGTGTTAGGGTTAAATTTAGGTTTAGGATTAGTGTAAAAGTTAGGGTTAGGGTTAGGTTCAGGGTTAGTGTTAGGGGTACGGTTATGTTTTGTTTTAGGTTTAGGTTTAGGGTTAGGGTTAGAATTAGTGTTAGTGTTTGGTTAGTGTAACGGTTAGGTTTAGGGTTATGTATGAGGTAGTGTTAGGGTTAGGGTTAGGATTTGTGTTAGGGTTAAGCTTATGGTTAGGTTTAATTTATAGTTAGGATTTGGTTTAGCTTTAGGTTTAGGGTTAGGTTAGGGTCAGGGTTATGATTAGTGTTTTATGTAGGGTTAGATTTAGGGGTATGGTTAGGTTTAGTTATAGGGTTAGTGTTAGAGTTAGGGTAGTGTTAATTTTAATGATAGGTTTAGGGTTAGTGTTAGGGTTTCAAATTGGATAAAATTTAGAGTTAGTGTTATGGTTAGGGTTAGGGTTAATGATACTGTAAGGGTTGGGGTTAGAGTTAGGTTTAGGCTTAGGCTTAGTGTTAGGGTTAGTGTTAGTGTTAGGGTTAGATTTAACGTTAGATTTACGGTTATGGTTAGGGAAAGGGTTAGTGATAGTGTTAGGTTTGGGCTTATATTTAGTGTTAGGGTAAGGTTTAGAAAGTATTTTAGGGTTTGAATTACTTTTAGGGTAAGTGTTAGAGTTAGGGTGAGGGTTAGGCTATGTGTTAGATTTAGGGTTAAGTTGAGTGGTAGATTTAGGTAAGGGTTAGGTTTAATTTTAGTTTAGGTTTTTGGTTAAGTTTTTTGTTATGGTTTGTGTTAGTTTCAGGTTTAGTGTTAAGTTTAGGGTTACGTTTCAGTGTAGGGTTAGTTTTAGAGTTAGGGTTAGTATTAGGTTTAGTGTTATGGTTAGTGTTAAGGTAAGATTAGTGTTAGTGTTAGTTTTAAAATTAGGTTTAGGGTTCGTACAAGGGTTAGGTTTAGAATTAGGTTGTGTGAGGGTTAGGGTAGGGTTAGGCTTAGGTTTAGGGTTAGTGTTAGGGTTAAGGTTAGGTTTAGGTTTAGTGTTAGGATAAGGGATTATGTTTAGTGTTAGTATTAGGGTTATAGTTAGGGTTAAGGTTAGGGTTAGTTTTAGCATTAGTGATAGGTTTAGTGTTATGAATACTGTAAGAGCTAGGGTTAAGTTTAGGGTTATGTTAAGGTTCGTGTTAGGGTTAGGGTTAAGCTTAATATTAGGGTTAGGGTTAGGGTTAACATTAATGTAAGGGTTGGGGTTAGGTTTAGGCTATGTGTTAGGGTTCCGGTTAGGGTTCCGGTTAATTTGTGTTACTGTTAGTATTAAGGTTAGGGTTAGTGTAAGTGTTACATTTATGGTAACAATTAGGTTAGTATTAAATTTTCGATTAGGGATTGTGTTAAGATTTTTTTCAGTTTTATGGTTATGATTAGGGTTAAGGTTTGTGTTAAGTTTAGGTTAGGGTAAGTTTTAGGGATTTTGTAAGGGCTATTTTTAAGTTAGTGATAGGGTTTGTGTTAGGGTTAGGGTTAGGGTTAAAGTTATGGTTACAGTTAGGATTGGGGAAAGAGTTACGGTTAGGGTTATTTTTAGGGTTAGTGTTTGTGTAAGGGTTAGGGTTAGTGTTTGGTATAGTGTTAGTTTTAGGGTTAGTATTAGGGTTAGGGTTATTACTAGGGTTAGGATTAGGCTTTGATTTAGTGTTAGGGTTCGTGTTAAGGTTAGGGTTAGTGTTAGTGTTAAGGTTAGGTTTAGAGTTAGGGTTTGTGTTAGGTTTGGGTTTAGTGTTAGTGTTAACTTTAGGGTTACCTTTAGGATTAGTGTAAGATTTAGGGTTGGGATTTGGGTTAGTGTTAGATATAGGGTTAGGGTTAAGGTTAGTCTTTGGTTTAGGTTTAGGGTTAGGTTTAGGTTTAAATTTAGATGTAGTGTTAGGGTTGAGCTTAGGGTTAGTGTTAGGTTTAGGGTTAGGTTTAGTGTAAGTGTTAGGGTTAGGTTTAGAGTAATGGTTACTTAGGTTTTGGGTTACACTTTGGGTTAGGGTTGCCATTAGGGTTAGGTTTAATTTTAGGTTTAGGGTTAGGGATATGAAAGGAAATAGAGTTAGTGTTAGGGTTAGTGTTAGGTTTAGTGTTAGGGTTAGGGTTAGGTTTAGTGTTAGGTTTAGGGTTATATTTAGAATTATTGTTAGGGTTAGGTTTATGGTTAGTTTTATGGTTAGGTTTAGGATTAGGGTTAGGGTTTGGGTTAGGCAAAGGTTTAGGTTTGGGTGGGGGTTTGTGTTATGGTTATGGTTAGGATTAGGGTTAGGATTACAGTTAGGTTAGGATTAGGGTTAGAACTATGGTTAGGATTATATTTAGGGATAGTGTTAGGGTTAGGTTTAGGGTTAGGGTTAAGTTTAGGTTTAGTTTTAGGGTTAGTGTTATTGTTAGGTTTAGTGTTAGGGTTAGTGTTATAGTTAGGTTTAGGATTAGGTGTTTTGTTAGGTTTAGGGTTTGTGTTACCGTTATGGTTAGTGTTACAGTTAGGTATAGAGTTAGGTATAGGTTTTGGGTTTGTGTTAGTTTTAGAGTTAGGTTTAGGGTTAGATTAAGGGTTATGGTTACGCTTAGGATTTGGGTTAGGATTAGGGATAGGGTTAGGATTAGTTTAGGGTAAGGTTCGGTTTAGTTTTTGGGTTAGGGCTAGATTTTGTGTTAGGATTAGGGTTAGTGTTAGTTTTTGTGTTAGGTTTTTCTTTAAGGTTAATTTTAGATTTAGGGTTAGGATTAGGGTAAGGGTTAACATTAAGTTACAATTAGGGATAGAGTTATGGTTATGGTTATATTAGGTTTACTGTTATGTTTAGGGTTCCTGTTTTTGTTAGGTTTAGGGTTAGAGTTAAAATTTGTGTTAAAATTAAGGTTAGGTTTTGGTTTAGGTTTTGTTTTAGGGTTCAGTTCGGTTTAGGTTTAGGTTTATGGTTACAATTAGGATTAGCCTTAGGCTTAGGTTTGGCATCTGTGTTAGTGTTAGGTTTAGGATTAGGGTTAGGGTTAGTATTTATGTTAAGTTTAGGGTTAAGGATTGTGTAAGAGTTAGGGTTAGGGTTAAGGTTACGGTTATGTTTTGGATTAGTTTAGGTTTAGGATTAGGATTAGGGTTACAGTTAGGGTGAGGATTCGGGTAGTGTTAGGGCTAGGGTTATTGTTAGGGTTAGGTTTAGGGTTAGGTTTAGTGTTAATGTTAGGGTTAGTGTTAGGGTTAATGTTAGTGTTAAGATTATAAATAGGGTTTGTGTTAGGGTTAGTTTTAGGGTTAGTGTTAGAAGTAGGGTTAGGGTTAGGGTTAGGTTAGGTTTAGTGTCATGGTTAGTGTTAGGGTTTTGTTAGGGTTAAGGATAGGGGTAGTGTTAGGGTTATGATTAGATTAGGGTTAGGGTTAGGTTAGGAAGCATTTGCTTGAAACGTGACTCGCTCAATTAGTTCTCAGTGTGCTCTCTATGCTTTTTGCACTGTTGAAGTAGCTCTAATCAGAGGCAGGGAAAAAGTTTCCAAAGAACTCTAAGTTTCCTGGAATCTCAGCAAATACTTTTTCACCCGATCTTGTTAATACTTGGAGGGAATGATCAGTACTCCATTCGCACTTGGTCACCCAAATTTCATTCTTCTAGGTTGAAGCGTTCGTTTGCAGGAAAACTTTGAATTTTTAGGTTTCAGTTCATTTTCCCCTATAGGGATACATGAATTTGGAACTCTCAGTCAAATACGGTTTGTGCTAGCTGCTTGAAACTTCACTCACTCAATTAGTTCTCAGTGTGCTCTCTATGCATTGTTCCCTGTTGAAGTAGCCCTATGCCAAGGCAAGAAAAATACACTTTCATTTGAAAGGGTTTGCCAAGCTTCCACAGAACTCCGAGTTTACTGGAATCTCAGCAAATATTTTTTCCACCCAATGTTGTTGATACTTGGAAGGAATGATCGGTACTCCATTCACACTTGGTCATCCAAATTTCGTTCTTCTAGGTTGAATCATTCCTTTGCAGGAACACTTTGAGTTTTTAGGTTTCACTTCTTTTTCCCCTATAGAGATGGATGCAGTTGGAACTCTAAATCAAACATAGTTTGTGGTAGCTGCTTGAAATTTTGCACACTCCATTAGTTCTCATTGCACTCTCTATGCTTTGTTTACCTCTGAAGTCACCCTAAGCAGAAGCGAGAAAAAAACACTTTCATTTGAATACATTTGCCAAGCATTCACAGAAGTATGATATTACAGGAATCTCAGCACATATTTGTTTCACTGGATCTTGTTGACACTTGGCAGGAATGATTGGTATTCCAGTGGCACTTAGTCACCAAATTTTCATTCTTCGAGGTTGAAGCATTCATTAGCAGGAACACTTTGAATTTTTAGTTTTCACTATGTTTTCCCCTTTAGAGTTAGATGCAGTTGGAACTCTAAATCAAACAAGGTTTTGTGCTAGCTGCTTTTAACTTGACACACTCCATTAGTTCTCATTGCTCTATCAATACTTTGTTCCACGTTGAAGTAGCACTAAGCAGAGGCAAGGAAAAAACTCTTTCATTTGAAAGCATTTGGCAGGCTTTCACAGGACTACGAGTTTGCTGGAATCTCAGCAAATATTTTTTTTAACTTGACCTTGTTGGTACATGGCAGGAATGATCAGTACTCCAATTGCACTCGGCCCCCCATATTTAGTTCTTCTAGGTTAAAGCATTCATTTGCAGGAATGCATTGAATTTTTAGGTTTCACTTCATTTTCCAGTATAGGGATAGATGTAGTAGGAACTCTAAATCAAACACAGTTAGTGCTAGCTGCTTGAAACATGACACACTCAATTTGTTCTCAGTGGGCTCGCTATGTTTTGTTCCATGTTGAAGTGCCTAAGCAGAGGCAAGGAAAAACACTTTCATTTGAATGTGTTTGCCGAGCTTCAACAAAATTCCGAGTTTACTGGAATCTAAGCAAATATTTTTTCACCCAATTGTGTTGAAAGTTGGCAGGAATGCTTGGTATTCCAGTCGCACTTTGCCTCCCAAATTTCATTCTTCTAGGTTGACACATTTGTTTGCAGGAACACTTTGAATTTTTAGGTCACTTTGTTTTCCCCTATATGGATTGATGAATTGGGAACTCTAAATTAAACAGTGTTTGTGCTAGCTGCTTGAAACTTGACATACTCAATTAGTTCTCTGTGTGCTCTCTATGCTTTGTTCCATGTTGAAGTAGACCTATGTAGAGACAAGGAATAAACACTTTCATTTGGCAGCATTTGCAAAACTTCCACAGAACTCCTAGTTTACTGGAATCTCAGCAAATAGTTTTTCACGCAAACTCCTTGATACTTGGCAAAAATGGATGGTACTCCAGCCGTATTTGGCCACCCAAATTTCATTCTTCTAGGTTGAAGCATTCATTTGTAGAAACACTTTGAGTTTTTAGGTTTCACTTCTTTTTTCTGTATAGAGATAGATGCAGTTGGAAGTCTAAAAAAATATGGTTAGTGCTAGTGGCTTGAAACTTCACACACTCAATTAGTTCTAAGTGTGCCCTCTATGATTTGTTCCCCATTGAAGTAGCCCTAAGCAGAGGCAAGGAGAAAACACTTTAACTTGAAAGCTTTTGCCATGCTTCCACAGAACTCCGAGTTTACTAGAATCCCAGCAAATAATTTTCACCCAGTGTTCTTGATACTTGGCAGAGATGATCGGTGTTCCAGTTGCACTTAGCCCCCTAAATTTCCTTCTACTATGTTGAAGCATTTGTTGAAGCAGGAACACTTTGAATTTTTAGGTCACTTAATTTTCCCCAGTTGGTATAGATGCATTTGGAACTCTAAATCAAAAACCCTTTGTGCTAGCTACTTGAAATTGCCCCACTCCATTAGTTCTCATAGTGATCTCTATGCTTTGTTCGTTGTTGGAATAGCCCTAAGCAGAGGCAAGGAAAAAACACTTTCATTTGAATGTTTGCCAAGCATCCACAGATCTCCAAATTTACTGGAATATCAGCCAATATTTTTCCCCCATTCTTGTTGATACTTGGAAGGAATGATCAGTAATCCAGTTGCACTTGGCCCCCCAAATTTCGTTTTCTATGTTGAAGCATTTGTTCACAGGAACACTTTGAATTTTTAGGTTTCACTTTGTTTTTTCCTATAGGATAAGATGCAGTTGGAACTCTAAATCAAACATGTTTTTTTCTAGCTTCTTGAAACTTGACACACTCAGTTAGCTCCAGTGCACTCACTATGCTTTGTCCCCCATTGACGTCCTCCTAAGCAGTGGCAAGGAATAAACACTTTCATTTGAAAGCGTTTGCCAAGCATCCACAGAACTCCAAGTTTACTGGAATCTCAGCAAATATATTTTCACTTGATGTTGTTGATACTTCTCAGGAATGATTGGTACTCCAGTTACACTTGGCCTCCCAAATTTCATTCTTCTAGGTTGAAGTGTTCATTCACAGGAACACTTTGAATTTTTAGATTTCACTTTTTTAAAACTATAGGGATAGATGCATTTGGAACTCTAAATCAAACAAGGTTTGTGCTAGTGGCTAGAAACTTGACACACTCAATTAGTTCTCAGTGCACTCTGTGTGCTTTGTTCCCCATTCACGTAGCCCTAAGCAGAGGCAAAAATAAAACACTTTTATTTGAAAGCATTTGCAAAGCTTCCACAGAATTCTGAGTTTACTGGAACCATAGCAACAATTTTTTCAACTGATCTTGTTGATACATGGCATGAATGATCAGTCCACTTGTGTAATTGTCCCCGCAAATTAGTTCTTCTAGGTTGAAGTGTTCATTTGCAGGAACACATTGAATTTTTAGGTATCATTTCATTTTCCCCTATAGGATGAGATGCAGGTTGAACTCTAAATCAAAAATGGTATGTAGTAGCTTCTTGAAAATTGACACACTCAATTAGTTCTCAGTGCCTTCTCTATACTTTATTGCCCATTGAATTAGCCCTGAGGAGAGGCAAGGAAAAAACACTTTCATTTGAAAGGGTTTGCCAAGCTTCCACAGAACTCCGAGTTTACTGGAACCTCAGCAAATATTTTTTCAATCAGTGTTGTTGATATTTGGCAGGCATTTTCAGTATTCCATTCTCACATGGCCCCACAAATTTCATTCTTCTTGGTTGATGCGTTCGTTTGCAGGAACACTTTTAATTTTTAGCTTTCACCTCATTTTCTCATATATGGATAGCTGTATTTGGAACTCTAAATCAAACACGCTTTGTGGCAGCTGATTTAAACTTAACACACTCAATTAGTTCTCAGTGCCCTCTCTATGCTTTGGTCACCGAGGACGTAGCCCTATGCAGAGTTAAGGAAAAAACACTTTCATTTGAAATTGTTTGCCAAGCTCCCAGAGAACTCTGAGTTTAATAAAAACTCAGAAAATATTTTTTCACCCAAACGTTTTGTTACTTGGCAGGAATGATCGGTACTCCAGTCACAATTGGCCACCCAAATTTTGTTCTTCTAAATTGAAGCATTCATTTTCAGGAACACTTTGAATTTTTAGGTTTCACTTCATGTTCCCGTGTAGGGATAGATGCTTTTGGAACTCTAAATCAAACACAGTTTGGGCTAGCCTCTTGAAACTTGACACACTAAATTAGTTCTCAGTGAGCTCTGTATGAGTTGTTCCCTGTTTGAGTGGCTAAGCAGAGGTAAGGATGAAACACTTTAATTTGAAAGCATTTGCCATGCTTCCACGGAACTCTGAGTTTACTGGAATCTCAGAAAATATTTTTTCACCCAAACTTGTTGATACTTGGCAAGAATGATCAGTATGCTAGTCGCGCATGGACCCCCAAATTTTGTTCTTCTAAGTAGAAGCGTTTGTTTGCACAAACACTTTGAATTTTTAGGTTTCACTTCATTATGAACTGAAGAGATACATCAGTTGGAATTTAAAATCACATACGGTTTGTGCTACCTGCTTGAAACTTGACACACTCAATTAGTTCTAAGTGCACACTCTATGTTTTGTTCCTCATTTAGGTAGAGCTAAAAAGAGGCAAGGAAAAAACACTTTCATTTGAAAGTGTTTGCCATGCTTCTACAGAACTCCTAGTTTACAGGAATCCCAGCAATTTTTTTTTCATCCAGTGTTGTTCATACTTGGCAGAGATTCGTGTGCCAGTCTCACTTAGCCCCCACAACTTTGTTCTTCTAGGTTGAAGCATTTGTTTGCAGGAACACGTTAATTTTTAGGTCACTTAATTTTCCTCTGTTGGTATAGATACAGTTGGAATTCTAAATCAAAAACTGTTTGTGCTAGGTGCTTGTAACTTCACATACTCCATTAGTTCTCATTGCAATCTCTATACTTTGTTCCCTGTTGAAGCAGCTCTAAGCAGAGGCAAGCAAAAAACACTTTAATTTGAAAGTGTTTGCCAAAAGTCAACAGAATTCGGAGTTTACTGAAATCTCAGCAAATTTTTTCGCCCATTCTTGTTGATACTTGGAAGTATTGATCACTACTCCAGTTGCACTTGGCACCCCAAATTTTATTCTACTAGTTTGAAGCGTTCATTTGCAGAAACACATTGAAATTTTAGGTTTCACTCCATTTCCCCTATAGGGATAGATGCAGTTTGAACTCTAAATCAAACACAGTTTGTTCTAGCTGCTTGACATTTGACACACTCAATTAGCTCCAGTGTGCTCACAATGCTTTGTTCCCATTCACATCGTCCTAAGCAGTGGAATAAACACTTTCTTTTTAAAGTATTTGCCTAGCTTCCACAGAACTCTGAGTTTTCTGGTATCTCAGCAAATATTTTTTTCACCACATCTTGTTGATACTTGGCAGGAATGATCACTACTCCAGTTGCACTGGGCACCCCAAATTTCATCCTTCTATGTTGAAGCGATCATTTGTAGGAACACATTGAATCTTTAGGTGTCACTTCATTTTCCCATATAGGGATATATGCATTTGAAACTCTAAATCCAACACGGTTTGTGCTAGCTGATTGAAACTTGACACACTCAATTGGTTCTCAATGCACTCTCTATGCTTTGTTCCCCATTGAAGTAGCCCTAAGAAGAGGGAAGGAAGAAACACTTTCATTTGAAAGTGTTTGCCAAGCTTGCACAGAACTCTGATTTTACAGGAATCAAAGCAAATATTTTTTCAACTGTTCTTGTTGATAATTCTCAGGAATTATGGGTACTCAAGTTGCATTTGGCCCCCCAAATTTTGTTCTTCTAGGTTGAAGCATTTGTTCACAGGAACACTTTGAAATTTTAGGTTTCACTTGCTTTTCCCTTATAGGGAGAGATGCAGATTGAACTCTAAATCAAACATGGTTTGTGCTAGCTGCTTGAAACTTGTCACAGTCAATCAGTTATCAGTGCATTCCCTCTGCTTTGTTCCCTGTTGAAGTAGCCCTAAGCAAAGGCAATGAAAAAAAAAAACACTTTCATTTGAAAGCTTTTGCCAGGCTTCCACAGAACTCTGAGTTTACTGGAATCTCAGCAAATATTTTTTGACCTGATCCATTGATACTTGGCAGGAATGATCTGTACTCCAGTCAAACAAGGCATCCCAAATTTTGTTCTTCTGGGTTGAAGCGTTCATTTCCAGGAACACTTTGAATTTTTAGATTTCAATGTTTTCCCCTAAATGGATAGATGCATTTGGAACTCTAACTCAAACACGGTTTGGGCTAGCTGCTTGAAACTTGACAGAGTCAATTAGTCCTCAGTGCATTCTATATCCTTTGTTCCCTGTTGAAGTAGCCCTAAGCAGAGGAAGGAAAAAAAACACTTTCATTTGAAAGTGTTTGCCAAGCTTCCACAGAACTCCAAGTTGACTGAAGTCTCAGCAAATATTTTTTCATCCGATCTTCTTGATTCTTGGCAAGAATGATCAGTTCTCCAGTCGGACATGTTCCATTAAATTGTGTTCTTCTAGGTTTAAGTGTTTCTTTGCAGGAACACTTTGAATTTTTAGGTTTCACTTCATTTTCCCCTATAGGGATACACACAGGTAGAATTCTAAATCAAATACAGTTTATGCTAGCTTCATAAAACTTGACACACTTAATTAATTCTCAGTGTAGTCACTATGCATTTTTACCCATTGTAGTAGCCCTAAGCAGAGGCAAGGAAAAAAACACTTTCATTGGAAAATGTTTGCCAAGCTTCCACAGAACTCTGCATTTACTGGAATCTCAGCAAATATTTTTAAACTCGATCTTATTGATATTGGCAGGAATGATCAGTACTCCAGTTGCACTTGGCCAAACAAATTTTGTTCTTTTTGGTTGAGGCATTCCTTTGCAGATACACTTTGAAATTTTCAGTTTCACTACGTTTACCCCTATAGGGATAGATGCATTTGGAACTCTAAATCAAACACAGTTTGTGCTACTGGCTTGAAACATGACACACTCAATTAGTTCTAAGGGTGCTCTGCATGCTTTGTTCCTCATTGAAGTAGCCCTAACCAGAGGCAAGGAAAAAACACTTTCATTTGAAAGCATTTGCCATGCTTCCATAGAACTCCGAGTTTACTGGAATCTCAGCAAATACTTTTTCACCCAATCTTTTTTCTACTTGGCAAGAATGATCAGTCTGCCAGTCATATTTGCTCCAACAAATTTTATTCTTCTAGGTTGAAGCGCTTGTTTGCAGGACCATTTTGAATTTTTAGGTTTCACTTCATTTTCCCCTATAGGGACACATGCAGTTGGAATTCTAAATCAAATACAATTTTTGCTAGCTGGTTGAAACTTGACATTCTGAATTAGTTCTGAGTGTACTCACTATGCTTTGTTCCCTGTTGAAGTAGCCCTAAGCAGAGGCAAGGAAAAAACACTTGCATTTGAAAGTGTTTGCAAAGCTTCCACAGAACTCCGAGTTTACTGGAATGTCAGCTAATATTTTTTCACCGATCTTGTTGATACTTGCAGTAATCATTGATACCCCAATCACACTTGGCACCCCAAATTTCGTTCTTCTAGGTTAAAGCGTTCATTTGCAGCAACACTATAAATTTTTAGGTTTAACTTAATTTTCCTGCATAGGGAAAGATGCAGTTTGAACTCTATATCAAACACGGTTTTGCTAGCTTCTTGAAACTTGACACACTCAATTAGTTCTCAGTGGGCTCTCAATGCTTTGTTTCCTGTTGAAATAGCCCTAAGCAGAGACAAGGAAAAAACACTTTCATTTGACAGCATTTGTGAAACTTCCACAGAACTCATAGTTTACTGGAATCTCAGCAAATATTTTTTTGCCCAATCTTGTTGATACCTGGCAGGAATGATGGGTATTCCAGTCGAACTTACCCCCCACCCCAAATTTTGTTTGTCCTGGTTAAAGTATTCATTTTCAGGTAAACTTTGAATTATTAGGTTTCACATCATTTTCCCCAGTAGGTATAGATGCATTTTGAACTCCAAATCAAACACGGTTTGAGCTAGCTGCTTAAAGCATGACACAGTCAAGTAGTTTTCAGTGCACACTCTTTGCTTTGTTCCCCAGTGAAGTAGCCCTAAGCAGAGGTAAGGAAAAACCACTTTCATTTGAAAGCATTTGCCAAGCTTCCACAGAACTCTGAGTTTATAGGAATCTCATCAAATATTTTTTCACCTGATCTCATTGATACTTGGCAGGAATGATCGGTACTCCAGTCGCACTTGGCACCCCAAGTTCTGTACTTTTATGTTCATGCATTCATTTCCAGGAACACTTTGATTTTTTTAAGCTTCATTTCCTTTTCCCCTATAGGGATAGATGCATATGGAACTCTAAATCAAACACGGTTTGTGCTAGCTGCTTGAAACTTGACACATACAATTAGTTCTCAGTGCAATCTCTATGCTTTGTTCCCTCTTGAAGTAGCCCTAAGCAGAGGCAAGGGAAAAACACTTTTATTTGAAAGCATTTGCCAGGCTTCCACAGAACTCCGATTCTACTGGAATCTCAGCAAATATTTTTTCATCTGATCTTGTTCGTACTTGGCAAGAATCATCAGTACTCCAGTCACACTTTGTCCACCAAATTATATTCTTCTTGGTTTAGTCATTTGTTTGCAGGAACTCTTTGGATTTTTAGGTTTCACTTCATCTTCCTCTATAGGGATACATACATTTGGAATTCTAAGTCAAATATGGTTTTTGCTAGCTGCTTGAAACTTGACACACTCAGTTAGTTCTCAGTCCTCTCTCCAAGCTTTGTTTTCATTTGAAGTAGCCCTTTGCAGAGGCAAGGAAAAAATCCTTTCATTTGAAAGTGTTTGTCAAGCTTCCACAGTACTTGGAGATTACTGGAAACTCAACAAATATTTTTGCACTTGATCTTGTTGATACTTGGCAGGAGTGATGGATATTCCAATTGCACAAGGCCCCTCAAATTTTGTTCTTCAAGCTTGAAGCATTGGTTTGCAGGAACACTTTGAATTTTTAGGTTTCACTACGTTTTCCCCTTTAGGGATAAATGCATTTGGAACTCTAAATCAAACATGGTTTGTGCTAGCTGCTTGAAACTTTGCACAATCAATTAGTTTTCAGTGGATTCACTTAGCTTTGTTCCCTGTTCAAGTAGCCCTAAGGAGAGGCAAGGAAGAAACACTTTAATTTTAAAGAGTTTGCCAAGCTTCCACAGAACTCCGTGTTTTCTTGAATCTTAGCAAATATTTTTACACCTGATCATTCTGATACTTGGCGGGAATGATCGGTACTCCAGTTGCACTTGGCCACCCAAATTTCGATCTTCTAGTTTGAAGCTTTCGTTTGCAGGTACATTTTTAATTTGTAGGTTTCACTACGTTTTCCATATAGAAATAGATGCAGTTGGAACTCTAAATCAAACACGGTTTGTGCAAACTACTTGAAGCTTGACGCACTCAATTAGATCTCAGTGCACCTTCTATGCTTTGTTCCCCATTGAAGTAGTCCTAACCAGAGGCAAGGATAAAACACTTTCATTTGAAAGTGTCTCCCAATTTTCTACAGAACTCTGAGTTTACTGGAATCTAAGCAAATATTTTTTTTCACCCGATGTTATTGATACTTGGCAGGAAAGATAGGTACTCCAGTAGCACTTGGCCACCCAAATTTCGTTCTTCTAGCTTGAAACATTCGTCTTCAGGTACAATTTGAATTTTTAGGTTTCACTTCATCTTCCCCAATTGGGAGAGATGCAGTTGGAATTCTATATCAAACATGGTTTTTGGTAGCTGCTTGAAATTTGACACACTCAATTACTTCTCAGTGCACTCTCTATGCTTTCTTCCCCACTGAAGTGGCCCTAAGCAGAGGCAAGGAAAAACATTTTCATTTTTAAGCCTTTGCCAAGCTTCCACAAAACTTTGAGTTTATAAGAATCTTAGCAAATATATATATATATATATATATATATATATATATATATATATATATATATATATTTATCCGAACTTGTTGATACTTCTCAGGATTGATCAGTACTAAAGTTGCAGTTGATCCCCAAATTTTGTTCTCCTACATTGAAGCGTTTGTTCACAGGAACACTTTGAATTTTTAGTTTTCACTTTGTTTTCCCCTGTAAGGATAGATTCAGTTGGAACTCTAAATCAAACATGGTGTGTTCTAGCTGCTTGAAACTTGACACACTCAATTATTTCTCAGTGTTCTCTGTATGATTTGTTCCCCATTGAAATAGCCCTAAGCAGAGGCAAGGAAAAAACACTTTCATTTGAAAGTTTTTGCCATGCTTCCACAGAACTCTGAATATACTGGAATCTCAGCAAATATTTTTTTCACTTTATCTTGTTGATACCTGGCAGGAATGATCGGTCCTCTTGTCGTATTGGGTCCCCAAATTTTTTCCTCTAGTTTGGAGCATTTATTTGCAGGAAAACTTTGAATTTTTAGGTTTCATTTCATTTTCCATTATAGGGAGAGATGCAGTTGGAAATCTAAATCAAATATGGTTTCTGCTAGCCACTTGAAACTTGACACAGACAATTAGTTCTCAATGCATTCTCTTTGCTTTGTTCCCTGTTGATGATCCCTAAACAGAGGCAAGGAAAAAACACTTTCCTTTGAAAGTGTTTGCCTGGCTTCTACAAAACTCTGAGTTTAATGGAATCTCAGCAAATATTTTTTCACCCATGTTGATACATGGCAAGAATGATCAGTACTCCAGTCACACTTAGCCCACCAAATTTTGTTCTTCTAGGTTTAAGCATTTGTTTGCAGGAACACTTTGAATTTTTAGGTTTCACCTAATTTTCCCCTATAGGGATACATGCATTTGGAATTCTAAATCAAATATGGTTTGTGCTAGCTGCTTGAAACTTGACACACTCAATTAGCTCTGAATGTGCTCACTATACTTTGTCCACCATTGCAGTAGCCCTAAGGAGAAGCAAGGAAAAAACAACTTTTATTTGAAAGTGTTTGTCAAGTTTCCACAAAACTCCAAGTTTACTGGAATCTCAGCAAATATTTTCCCCCCGATCTTGTTGATACTTGGCAGGAATGATTGGTATTCTAGTTGCACTTATCCCCCCAAATTATATTCTTCTAGGTTGTAGTATTCGTTTCCAGGAAAACTTTGAATTTTTAGGTTTCACTTCATTTTCTCCTGTAAGTATAGATGCAGATGGAACTATAAATCAAACACGGTTTTAGTTAGCTACTTGAACTTGACACACTCAATTAGTTCTCAGTGCACTCTCTATGCTTTTTTTCCCATGGAAGTAGCCCTAAGCAGATGTGGAAAAAAAAAAAAAAAAAAAAAAAAAAAAAACACTTTCATTTGAAAGCGTTTGCCAATCTTCCACAAAATTCCGAGTTTACTGGAATCTCAGCAAATATTTTTTCACCCAGTGTTGTTGATATTTGGCAGGAATGATTGGTATTCTAGTCGCACTTAGCACACAAACTTTGTTCTTCTAGGTTGAAGCATTTGTTTGCAGGAACACTTTGAATTTTTAGGTCACTTTGTTTTCTCCTATGTGGATTGATGCAGGGGGAACTCTAAATCAAAATGGTTTGTGCTAGCTGCTTGAAACTTGACACAGTCAATTAATTCTCAGTGCATTCTCTATTTGTTGTTCCCTGTTGAAGTATCCCTAAGCAGAGGCAAGGAAATAAAACCTTTCATTTGAAAGTGTTTGCCAGGCTTCAACAGAACTCCGAGTTGACTGTATTCTTAGCAAATATTTTTTTTTCATCTAATCTTTTTGGTACTTGGCAAGAATGATTGGTACTCCAGTAGCACTTGGTCCACCAAATTTCGTTCTTCTAGGTTTAAACATTTGTTTTCAGGAACAGTTTGAATTTTTTAGTTTCACTTCATTTTCCTCTATAGAATACATGCAGTTGGAATTCTAAATCAAATATGTTTTTTCTAGCTGTTTGAAAGTAGACACACTCTATTAGTTTTCATTCTTCTCTCTATGCCTTGTTCCCCTCTGAAGTGACCAATGCAGAGGCAAGGAAAAAACCCTTTCATTTGAAAGTGTTTGCCAAGCTTCCACAGACCTCCGAGTTTACTGGAAACTCAGCAAATACTTTTGCACTTGATCTTGTTGATACTTGGCAGGAGTTATCAGTACTCCAGTTGCACTTGACGCCCCAAATTTTGTTCTTCGAGGTGGAAGCATTGGTTTGCAAGAACACTTTGAATTTCTAGGTTTCACTTTGTTTTCCCCTATAGGAATAGATCCAGTTGGAACTCTAAATCAAACACGGGTTGTGCTAGCTACTTGAAACTTGTCAAACTCAATTAGTTCTCAGTGTGCTGTCCAAACATTTTTCCCCATAGAATTAGCCCTAAGCAGAAGCAAGAAAAAAGTGCTTTTATTTGAAACCATTTGCCAGGCTTCAACAGAACTCCGAATTTAATGGAATCTCAGCAAATATTTTTTCACCTGATCTTGTTGATACTTGGCAAGAATGATCAGTACTACAGTTGCACTTGGCCTTCCAAATTTTGTTCTTCTAGTTTTAAGCGTTTGTTTGCAGGAACACTTTGAATTTGGGGGTTACACGTCGTTTTACTCTATTGGGATAGATGCAGTTGGATCTCTAAATCAAACATGGGTTGTACTAGCTGCTTGAAACTTGAAAAACTCAATTAGTTCTCAGTGTGCTCTCTATGCTTTGTTCCCTGTTGAAGTACCCCTAAGCAGAGGTAAGGAAAAAACACTTTCATTTGAAATGTTTTGCCAAGCTTCTGTAGAACTTCTAGTTTACTTGAATCTCAGCAAATATTTTTTTCACCTTATCTCCTTGATACTTGGCAGGAACAATCGATACTCCAGTCACATTTGGCACCCCATATTTTGTTCTTCTAGGTTGAAGCGTTCATTTACAGGAACACTTTGAATTTTTATTTTCACTTCCTTTTTCCCTAAAGATATAGATGCAGTTGGAACTCTAAATCAAACACGGTTTGTGCTAGCTGCTTGAAACTTGAAACAGTCAATTAGTTCTCAGTGAGTTCTTTATGCGTTGTTCCCTGTTGAAGTAGCCCTAAGCAGAGGCAAGGAAAAAACATTTTCAGTTGAAAGCATTTGCCAGGCTTCCACAGAACTCTAACTTTACTTGAATCTCAGAAAATATTTTTTCATCTGATCATGTTGATACTTGGCAAGAATGATCGGTATTCCAGTCGCACTTGGCTCACCAAATTTCATTCTTCTAGGTTTACGCGTTTGTTTGCAGAAACACTTTGAATTTTTAGGTTTCACTTCATTTTAGTCTATAGGGATATATGCATTTTTAACTCTAAATCAAACACCGTTTATGCTAGCATCTTGAAACTTGACATACTCAATTAGTTCACATTATGCTCTCTATGCTTTGTTCCCTGTTGAATAGTGCTAAGCAGAGGCAAAGAGAAAACAATTTCATTTGAAAGTGTTTTCCCAGCTTCCACAGTACTCTGAGTTTACTGGAATCTCAGCAAGTATTTTTTCCCCTGATCTTGTTGATACTTGGCATAAATGATCAGTACATCAATCACACTTGGCCCCCCAAATTTTGTTCTTCTAGGTTGAAGCATTCGTTTGCAGGAACACTTTGAATTTTTAGGTTTCACTTCATTTTCCTCTATACGGATACATGCATTTGGAATTCTAAATGAAATACAGTTTGTGCTAGCTGCTTGAAATTTGACACACTCAATTAGCTCCAGTGAGCTCACTATGCTTTGTTCCCTTTTAAGTAGCCCTAAGCAGAGTCAATGAAAAAACACTTTCATTTGAAAGTGTTTGCCAAGTTTCCTCAGAACTCCAAGTTTACTGGAATCTCAGAAAATATATTTTTTACCCTATCTTGTTGATACTTAGCAAGAATGATCTCTACTACAGTTGCACATGTCCTCCCAAATTTTCTTCTTCTAGGTTGAAGCATTCCTTTGCAGGAGCACTTTGAATTTGTAGTTTTCATTTTGTTTTCCACTACAGAAATAGATGTATTTTGAACTCTTATTCAAACATGGTTTGTACTAGCTGCTTGAACCTTGAGACACTGAATGTATCCTCAGTGTACTCTCTATGCTTTGTTCCCCATTGAAGTAGCCCTAGAAGAGGCAAGAGAAACCACTTTCCTTTTAAAGCATTTGCCAAGCTTCCACAAAATTCAGAGTTTACTGATATATCAGCAAATATTTTTTCACCTGATATTGTTGATTCTTAGCAGGAATGATCGGTACTCCAGTTGCACTTGACCACCCAAATTGTATTCTTCTAGGTTGAAGCGTTCCTTTGCAGCAACATTTTGAATTTTTAGTTTCACTTCATTTTCCCCTATAGGGATATTATGCATTTGTAACTCTAAATCAAACACGGTTTGTGCTAGCTGCTTAAAACTTCACATACTCCATTAGTTCTCAGGCGCTCTCTATGCTTTGTTCCCCGTTGAAGTAGCCCTAGGCAGAGGCAAGGAAAAAACACTTTCATTTGAAAGCGTTTGCTAATCTTCCACAGAACTCCGATTCTACTGGAATCTCAGCCAATATTTTTTCACCTGATCTTGTTGATACTTGGCAGGAATGATCAGTACTCCAGTTGCATGTGGCCCCCAAAATTTTGTTTTTCTTTATTGAATCATTTGTTTGCAGGAACAGTTTGAATTATTAGGTTTCACTTCGTTTTACCCTATATGAATAGATGCAGTTGGAACTCTACATCAAACACAGGTTGTGCTAGCTGCTTGAAACATGACACACTTAATTACTTCTCAGTGAACTCTGTATGCTGTTTTCCCCATTGAAATATACCTAAGCAGAGGCAAGGAAAAAACACTATCATTTGAAAGTGTTTTAGAAATGTCCACAGAGCTCCAAATTTACTGAAATCTCAGCAAATATTTTTTTTTCACCCGATCTTCTTGATACTTTTCAGGAATGAATGATACTTCAGTTGCACATGGCCCCCAAATTTCGTTCTTCTAGGTTGAAGCATTTATTTGCAGGAACACTTTGAATTTTTAGTTTTTTTTTTCACTTTATTTTCCCCTATAGGGAGACATGCAGTTGGAAATCTAAATCAAACACGGGGCGCTGGGGATGTGGCTCAAGCAATAGCACACTTGCCTGGCATGTGTGCGGCCCAGGTTCAATCCTCAGCACCATATGCAACAAAGATGTTGTGCCCGCCAAAACTAAAAAATAAATATTAAAATAATCCTCTCTCTCTCTCTCTCTCTCTCTCTCTCTCTCTCTCTCTCTCTGTAAAATAAATAAAGAAATAAATAATAAAAATAAAACAAACATGATTTGTGCTAGCTGCTTGAATCATCATGCATTCAATTAGTCCTCAGTGAGCTCTCTATGTTTTGTTCCCTGTTGTAGTTGCCCTAAGCAGAGGCACTTTCAGCCAAGGGAAAAAAAAAAAAAAAAAACTTTTATTTGAATCTTTTGCGAAGCTTCCACAAAACTCTGAGTTTACTGACATCTCAGCCAATATTTTTTCACCCAATCTTGTTGATACTTGGTAGGAATGATTGGTACTGAAGTCACACTTGGACCCCCAAATTTCTTTCTTCTATATTGAACTGCTCGTTTGCAGGAACACTTTGAATTTTTAGGTTTCACTACGTTTTCCCCTATAGGGAGAGATGCAGTTAAAACTCTAAATAAAACAGTTTGTGCTAGCTGCTTGAGACTTGATGCACTCAATTGGTACTCAGTGTGCTCTCTATGCTTTGTTCCCTGTTGAAGTAGCCCTAAGTAGATGCACTTGTCAGCCAAGGAAAAAACACTTTCATTTGAATCAAGGTTGAAGCTTCCACAGAACTCCGAGTTTACTGACATCTCAGCAAATACTTTTTCACCCAAACTTGTTGATACTTATCAGGAATGATTGATACTCCAGTCGCACTTGGCCCCCCAAATTTCTTTCTTCTATGTTGAAGCATTCATTTTTTTAGTTACACTTTGAATTTTTACATTTCACTTCTTTTTCCTCTATAGGGAGAGATGCAGTTGGAACTCGAAATCAAACACGGTTTGTGCTAGCTGCTAGAAACTTAGTTCTCAATTAGTTCTCAATGAGTTCTCTATGCTTTGTTCCCTGTTGAATACCCCTAAGCAGAGGCACTTGTCAGCCAAGGGAAAAATATTTAATTTGAATGTGTTTGCCAAGCTTCCACAGAACTCCGAGTTTACTGAATTGTCAGCAAATATGTTTTCACCTGATCTTCTTGATATTTGGAAGGAATAATCAGTACTCAAGTCACACTTTGCCTCCCAAATTTCATTCTCCTAGGTTGAAGTGTACGTTTGCAGGAACACTTTGAATTTTTATGTTTCACTTCATTTTCCCCAATAGTAATAGATGCATTTGGAACTTGAAATCAAAACTGTTTTTGCTAGCTGCTTGAAACTTCACACACTCAGTTAGTTCTCAGTGTGCTCTCTATGCTTCGTTCCTTATTGAAGTAGCCCTAAGCAGAGGCACTTGTCAGCCATGGAAAAAAACTTTTTTTTTTCTTTCTGATGACACTGTTTAATTTCAGTGATTTGCCAAAAAAAAAATAGATAAAAAGGCATAATTTGACATTTTCTGACTTATATATAGAAAGACTTCCTACATGAGTATAATGTGGGAATGATTTTGTTTTAATTTTAAATGGAAAAAAAACCTTTTCATTTGAAAGTGTTTGCCAAGCTTCCACAGAACTCCGAGTTTACTGGAATCTCAGCAAATATTTTTTCACCCAATCTTGTTGATACATCGCAGGAATGATTGATCCTCCAGTTGCAATTGGCCCTCCAAATTTCTTTTTTCCATGTTGAAGCGTTCATTTACAGGAACACTTTGAAATTTTAGGTTACACTTCGTTTTCCCCTATAAGGAGAGATGCAGTTGGAACTGGAAATCAAAAACTGTTTGCGCTAGCTGCTTGAAACTTCTCGCACTCAGTTAATTCTCTGTGCACTCTCTATGCTTTGTTCCCTGTTGAAGTAGCCCTAAGTAGAGGCACTTTTCAGCCAAGTAAAAAACACCTACATTTGAATGCATTTCCAAAGATTCCACAGAAATCAGAATTTACTGAAATCTCTGCAAATATGTTTTCACCCGATGTTGTTTATACTTGGAAGGAATGATCAGTACTCCACTCACACTTGGCCTCCCATATTTTCTTCTTCTAGGTTGAAGCATTCTTTTGCAGGAACACTTTGAAATTTTGGTTTCACTTCGTTTTCTCCTATAGGGATAGGTGCAGTTTGAACTCAAAATGAAACACGGTTTGTGCTAGTTGCTTGAAACTTCATTCACTCAATTAGTTCTCAGTGTGCTCTCTATGCTTTGTTCCCTGTTGAAGTAGCCCTAAGCAGAGACACTTGTCCACCAAAGAAAAGACACTTTGATTTGAGGAGTTTGCTAAGCTTCCACAGAACTCTGAGTTTACTGAAATCTCAGCAAATATTTTTTTCACCCGATCTTGTTAATACTTGGCAGGAATGATCAGTTACTCCATTCGCACTTGAACCCCAAATTTCTTTCTTCTATATTGAAGCTTTTGTTTGAAGGAACACTTTGAATTTTTAAGTTTCACTTCATTTTCCCCTATAGGAAGAGACGCAGTTGGAACTCAAAATCAAACACGGATTATGCTAGCTGCTTGAATCTTGATGCACTCAATTAATTCTCAGTTTCCAGCTTGTTCTCTTTGCTTTGTTCTCTGTTGATGTAGCCCTGCGCAGGGGCACTTCTCAGACAAGAAAATAACACTTTCAGTTTAAAGTGTTTGCCAAGCTTCCACAGAACTCTGAGTTTACTGAAATCTCAGCAAACATTTTTTCACTGGATCTTGTTGTTACTTGGCAGCAATGATCCGTAATCCAGTTGCACTTGGCCCCCCAAATTTATTTCTTCTATGTTGATTGTTCATTTGCAGGAATACTTTGAATTTTTAGGTTTCACTTTGTTTTCCCCTATAGGGATAGATGCAGTTGGAACTCAAAATCAAACATGGTTTGTGCTAGCTGCTTGAAACTTGTCACAGTCAATCAGTTATCAGTGCATTCCCTCTGCTTTGTTCCCTGTTGAAGTAGCCCTAAGCAAAGGCAATGAAAAAAAAAAAACACTTTCATTTGAAAGCTTTTGCCAGGCTTCCACAGAACTCTGAGTTTACTGGAATCTCAGCAAATATTTTTTGACCTGATCCATTGATACTTGGCAGGAATGATCTGTACTCCAGTCAAACAAGGCATCCCAAATTTTGTTCTTCTGGGTTGAAGCGTTCATTTCCAGGAACACTTTGAATTTTTAGATTTCAATGTTTTCCCCTAAATGGATAGATGCATTTGGAACTCTAACTCAAACACGGTTTGGGCTAGCTGCTTGAAACTTGACAGAGTCAATTAGTCCTCAGTGCATTCTATATCCTTTGTTCCCTGTTGAAGTAGCCCTAAGCAGAGGAAGGAAAAAAAACACTTTCATTTGAAAGTGTTTGCCAAGCTTCCACAGAACTCCAAGTTGACTGAAGTCTCAGCAAATATTTTTTCATCCGATCTTCTTGATTCTTGGCAAGAATGATCAGTTCTCCAGTCGGACATGTTCCATTAAATTGTGTTCTTCTAGGTTTAAGTGTTTCTTTGCAGGAACACTTTGAATTTTTAGGTTTCACTTCATTTTCCCCTATAGGGATACACACAGGTAGAATTCTAAATCAAATACAGTTTATGCTAGCTTCATAAAACTTGACACACTTAATTAATTCTCAGTGTAGTCACTATGCATTTTTACCCATTGTAGTAGCCCTAAGCAGAGGCAAGGAAAAAAACACTTTCATTGGAAAATGTTTGCCAAGCTTCCACAGAACTCTGCATTTACTGGAATCTCAGCAAATATTTTTAAACTCGATCTTATTGATATTGGCAGGAATGATCAGTACTCCAGTTGCACTTGGCCAAACAAATTTTGTTCTTTTTGGTTGAGGCATTCCTTTGCAGATACACTTTGAAATTTTCAGTTTCACTACGTTTACCCCTATAGGGATAGATGCATTTGGAACTCTAAATCAAACACAGTTTGTGCTACTGGCTTGAAACATGACACACTCAATTAGTTCTAAGGGTGCTCTGCATGCTTTGTTCCTCATTGAAGTAGCCCTAACCAGAGGCAAGGAAAAAACACTTTCATTTGAAAGCATTTGCCATGCTTCCATAGAACTCCGAGTTTACTGGAATCTCAGCAAATACTTTTTCACCCAATCTTTTTTCTACTTGGCAAGAATGATCAGTCTGCCAGTCATATTTGCTCCAACAAATTTTATTCTTCTAGGTTGAAGCGCTTGTTTGCAGGACCATTTTGAATTTTTAGGTTTCACTTCATTTTCCCCTATAGGGACACATGCAGTTGGAATTCTAAATCAAATACAATTTTTGCTAGCTGGTTGAAACTTGACATTCTGAATTAGTTCTGAGTGTACTCACTATGCTTTGTTCCCTGTTGAAGTAGCCCTAAGCAGAGGCAAGGAAAAAACACTTGCATTTGAAAGTGTTTGCAAAGCTTCCACAGAACTCCGAGTTTACTGGAATGTCAGCTAATATTTTTTCACCGATCTTGTTGATACTTGCAGTAATCATTGATACCCCAATCACACTTGGCACCCCAAATTTCGTTCTTCTAGGTTAAAGCGTTCATTTGCAGCAACACTATAAATTTTTAGGTTTAACTTAATTTTCCTGCATAGGGAAAGATGCAGTTTGAACTCTATATCAAACACGGTTTTGCTAGCTTCTTGAAACTTGACACACTCAATTAGTTCTCAGTGGGCTCTCAATGCTTTGTTTCCTGTTGAAATAGCCCTAAGCAGAGACAAGGAAAAAACACTTTCATTTGACAGCATTTGTGAAACTTCCACAGAACTCATAGTTTACTGGAATCTCAGCAAATATTTTTTTGCCCAATCTTGTTGATACCTGGCAGGAATGATGGGTATTCCAGTCGAACTTACCCCCCACCCCAAATTTTGTTTGTCCTGGTTAAAGTATTCATTTTCAGGTAAACTTTGAATTATTAGGTTTCACATCATTTTCCCCAGTAGGTATAGATGCATTTTGAACTCCAAATCAAACACGGTTTGAGCTAGCTGCTTAAAGCATGACACAGTCAAGTAGTTTTCAGTGCACACTCTTTGCTTTGTTCCCCAGTGAAGTAGCCCTAAGCAGAGGTAAGGAAAAACCACTTTCATTTGAAAGCATTTGCCAAGCTTCCACAGAACTCTGAGTTTATAGGAATCTCATCAAATATTTTTTCACCTGATCTCATTGATACTTGGCAGGAATGATCGGTACTCCAGTCGCACTTGGCACCCCAAGTTCTGTACTTTTATGTTCATGCATTCATTTCCAGGAACACTTTGATTTTTTTAAGCTTCATTTCCTTTTCCCCTATAGGGATAGATGCATATGGAACTCTAAATCAAACACGGTTTGTGCTAGCTGCTTGAAACTTGACACATACAATTAGTTCTCAGTGCAATCTCTATGCTTTGTTCCCTCTTGAAGTAGCCCTAAGCAGAGGCAAGGGAAAAACACTTTTATTTGAAAGCATTTGCCAGGCTTCCACAGAACTCCGATTCTACTGGAATCTCAGCAAATATTTTTTCATCTGATCTTGTTCGTACTTGGCAAGAATCATCAGTACTCCAGTCACACTTTGTCCACCAAATTATATTCTTCTTGGTTTAGTCATTTGTTTGCAGGAACTCTTTGGATTTTTAGGTTTCACTTCATCTTCCTCTATAGGGATACATACATTTGGAATTCTAAGTCAAATATGGTTTTTGCTAGCTGCTTGAAACTTGACACACTCAGTTAGTTCTCAGTCCTCTCTCCAAGCTTTGTTTTCATTTGAAGTAGCCCTTTGCAGAGGCAAGGAAAAAATCCTTTCATTTGAAAGTGTTTGTCAAGCTTCCACAGTACTTGGAGATTACTGGAAACTCAACAAATATTTTTGCACTTGATCTTGTTGATACTTGGCAGGAGTGATGGATATTCCAATTGCACAAGGCCCCTCAAATTTTGTTCTTCAAGCTTGAAGCATTGGTTTGCAGGAACACTTTGAATTTTTAGGTTTCACTACGTTTTCCCCTTTAGGGATAAATGCATTTGGAACTCTAAATCAAACATGGTTTGTGCTAGCTGCTTGAAACTTTGCACAATCAATTAGTTTTCAGTGGATTCACTTAGCTTTGTTCCCTGTTCAAGTAGCCCTAAGGAGAGGCAAGGAAGAAACACTTTAATTTTAAAGAGTTTGCCAAGCTTCCACAGAACTCCGTGTTTTCTTGAATCTTAGCAAATATTTTTACACCTGATCATTCTGATACTTGGCGGGAATGATCGGTACTCCAGTTGCACTTGGCCACCCAAATTTCGATCTTCTAGTTTGAAGCTTTCGTTTGCAGGTACATTTTTAATTTGTAGGTTTCACTACGTTTTCCATATAGAAATAGATGCAGTTGGAACTCTAAATCAAACACGGTTTGTGCAAACTACTTGAAGCTTGACGCACTCAATTAGATCTCAGTGCACCTTCTATGCTTTGTTCCCCATTGAAGTAGTCCTAACCAGAGGCAAGGATAAAACACTTTCATTTGAAAGTGTCTCCCAATTTTCTACAGAACTCTGAGTTTACTGGAATCTAAGCAAATATTTTTTTTCACCCGATGTTATTGATACTTGGCAGGAAAGATAGGTACTCCAGTAGCACTTGGCCACCCAAATTTCGTTCTTCTAGCTTGAAACATTCGTCTTCAGGTACAATTTGAATTTTTAGGTTTCACTTCATCTTCCCCAATTGGGAGAGATGCAGTTGGAATTCTATATCAAACATGGTTTTTGGTAGCTGCTTGAAATTTGACACACTCAATTACTTCTCAGTGCACTCTCTATGCTTTCTTCCCCACTGAAGTGGCCCTAAGCAGAGGCAAGGAAAAACATTTTCATTTTTAAGCCTTTGCCAAGCTTCCACAAAACTTTGAGTTTATAAGAATCTTAGCAAATATATATATATATATATATATATATATATATATATATATATATATATATATATATTTATCCGAACTTGTTGATACTTCTCAGGATTGATCAGTACTAAAGTTGCAGTTGATCCCCAAATTTTGTTCTCCTACATTGAAGCGTTTGTTCACAGGAACACTTTGAATTTTTAGTTTTCACTTTGTTTTCCCCTGTAAGGATAGATTCAGTTGGAACTCTAAATCAAACATGGTGTGTTCTAGCTGCTTGAAACTTGACACACTCAATTATTTCTCAGTGTTCTCTGTATGATTTGTTCCCCATTGAAATAGCCCTAAGCAGAGGCAAGGAAAAAACACTTTCATTTGAAAGTTTTTGCCATGCTTCCACAGAACTCTGAATATACTGGAATCTCAGCAAATATTTTTTTCACTTTATCTTGTTGATACCTGGCAGGAATGATCGGTCCTCTTGTCGTATTGGGTCCCCAAATTTTTTCCTCTAGTTTGGAGCATTTATTTGCAGGAAAACTTTGAATTTTTAGGTTTCATTTCATTTTCCATTATAGGGAGAGATGCAGTTGGAAATCTAAATCAAATATGGTTTCTGCTAGCCACTTGAAACTTGACACAGACAATTAGTTCTCAATGCATTCTCTTTGCTTTGTTCCCTGTTGATGATCCCTAAACAGAGGCAAGGAAAAAACACTTTCCTTTGAAAGTGTTTGCCTGGCTTCTACAAAACTCTGAGTTTAATGGAATCTCAGCAAATATTTTTTCACCCATGTTGATACATGGCAAGAATGATCAGTACTCCAGTCACACTTAGCCCACCAAATTTTGTTCTTCTAGGTTTAAGCATTTGTTTGCAGGAACACTTTGAATTTTTAGGTTTCACCTAATTTTCCCCTATAGGGATACATGCATTTGGAATTCTAAATCAAATATGGTTTGTGCTAGCTGCTTGAAACTTGACACACTCAATTAGCTCTGAATGTGCTCACTATACTTTGTCCACCATTGCAGTAGCCCTAAGGAGAAGCAAGGAAAAAACAACTTTTATTTGAAAGTGTTTGTCAAGTTTCCACAAAACTCCAAGTTTACTGGAATCTCAGCAAATATTTTCCCCCCGATCTTGTTGATACTTGGCAGGAATGATTGGTATTCTAGTTGCACTTATCCCCCCAAATTATATTCTTCTAGGTTGTAGTATTCGTTTCCAGGAAAACTTTGAATTTTTAGGTTTCACTTCATTTTCTCCTGTAAGTATAGATGCAGATGGAACTATAAATCAAACACGGTTTTAGTTAGCTACTTGAACTTGACACACTCAATTAGTTCTCAGTGCACTCTCTATGCTTTTTTTCCCATGGAAGTAGCCCTAAGCAGATGTGGAAAAAAAAAAAAAAAAAAAAAAAAAAAAACACTTTCATTTGAAAGCGTTTGCCAATCTTCCACAAAATTCCGAGTTTACTGGAATCTCAGCAAATATTTTTTCACCCAGTGTTGTTGATATTTGGCAGGAATGATTGGTATTCTAGTCGCACTTAGCACACAAACTTTGTTCTTCTAGGTTGAAGCATTTGTTTGCAGGAACACTTTGAATTTTTAGGTCACTTTGTTTTCTCCTATGTGGATTGATGCAGGGGGAACTCTAAATCAAAATGGTTTGTGCTAGCTGCTTGAAACTTGACACAGTCAATTAATTCTCAGTGCATTCTCTATTTGTTGTTCCCTGTTGAAGTATCCCTAAGCAGAGGCAAGGAAATAAAACCTTTCATTTGAAAGTGTTTGCCAGGCTTCAACAGAACTCCGAGTTGACTGTATTCTTAGCAAATATTTTTTTTTCATCTAATCTTTTTGGTACTTGGCAAGAATGATTGGTACTCCAGTAGCACTTGGTCCACCAAATTTCGTTCTTCTAGGTTTAAACATTTGTTTTCAGGAACAGTTTGAATTTTTTAGTTTCACTTCATTTTCCTCTATAGAATACATGCAGTTGGAATTCTAAATCAAATATGTTTTTTCTAGCTGTTTGAAAGTAGACACACTCTATTAGTTTTCATTCTTCTCTCTATGCCTTGTTCCCCTCTGAAGTGACCAATGCAGAGGCAAGGAAAAAACCCTTTCATTTGAAAGTGTTTGCCAAGCTTCCACAGACCTCCGAGTTTACTGGAAACTCAGCAAATACTTTTGCACTTGATCTTGTTGATACTTGGCAGGAGTTATCAGTACTCCAGTTGCACTTGACGCCCCAAATTTTGTTCTTCGAGGTGGAAGCATTGGTTTGCAAGAACACTTTGAATTTCTAGGTTTCACTTTGTTTTCCCCTATAGGAATAGATCCAGTTGGAACTCTAAATCAAACACGGGTTGTGCTAGCTACTTGAAACTTGTCAAACTCAATTAGTTCTCAGTGTGCTGTCCAAACATTTTTCCCCATAGAATTAGCCCTAAGCAGAAGCAAGAAAAAAGTGCTTTTATTTGAAACCATTTGCCAGGCTTCAACAGAACTCCGAATTTAATGGAATCTCAGCAAATATTTTTTCACCTGATCTTGTTGATACTTGGCAAGAATGATCAGTACTACAGTTGCACTTGGCCTTCCAAATTTTGTTCTTCTAGTTTTAAGCGTTTGTTTGCAGGAACACTTTGAATTTGGGGGTTACACGTCGTTTTACTCTATTGGGATAGATGCAGTTGGATCTCTAAATCAAACATGGGTTGTACTAGCTGCTTGAAACTTGAAAAACTCAATTAGTTCTCAGTGTGCTCTCTATGCTTTGTTCCCTGTTGAAGTACCCCTAAGCAGAGGTAAGGAAAAAACACTTTCATTTGAAATGTTTTGCCAAGCTTCTGTAGAACTTCTAGTTTACTTGAATCTCAGCAAATATTTTTTTCACCTTATCTCCTTGATACTTGGCAGGAACAATCGATACTCCAGTCACATTTGGCACCCCATATTTTGTTCTTCTAGGTTGAAGCGTTCATTTACAGGAACACTTTGAATTTTTATTTTCACTTCCTTTTTCCCTAAAGATATAGATGCAGTTGGAACTCTAAATCAAACACGGTTTGTGCTAGCTGCTTGAAACTTGAAACAGTCAATTAGTTCTCAGTGAGTTCTTTATGCGTTGTTCCCTGTTGAAGTAGCCCTAAGCAGAGGCAAGGAAAAAACATTTTCAGTTGAAAGCATTTGCCAGGCTTCCACAGAACTCTAACTTTACTTGAATCTCAGAAAATATTTTTTCATCTGATCATGTTGATACTTGGCAAGAATGATCGGTATTCCAGTCGCACTTGGCTCACCAAATTTCATTCTTCTAGGTTTACGCGTTTGTTTGCAGAAACACTTTGAATTTTTAGGTTTCACTTCATTTTAGTCTATAGGGATATATGCATTTTTAACTCTAAATCAAACACCGTTTATGCTAGCATCTTGAAACTTGACATACTCAATTAGTTCACATTATGCTCTCTATGCTTTGTTCCCTGTTGAATAGTGCTAAGCAGAGGCAAAGAGAAAACAATTTCATTTGAAAGTGTTTTCCCAGCTTCCACAGTACTCTGAGTTTACTGGAATCTCAGCAAGTATTTTTTCCCCTGATCTTGTTGATACTTGGCATAAATGATCAGTACATCAATCACACTTGGCCCCCCAAATTTTGTTCTTCTAGGTTGAAGCATTCGTTTGCAGGAACACTTTGAATTTTTAGGTTTCACTTCATTTTCCTCTATACGGATACATGCATTTGGAATTCTAAATGAAATACAGTTTGTGCTAGCTGCTTGAAATTTGACACACTCAATTAGCTCCAGTGAGCTCACTATGCTTTGTTCCCTTTTAAGTAGCCCTAAGCAGAGTCAATGAAAAAACACTTTCATTTGAAAGTGTTTGCCAAGTTTCCTCAGAACTCCAAGTTTACTGGAATCTCAGAAAATATATTTTTTACCCTATCTTGTTGATACTTAGCAAGAATGATCTCTACTACAGTTGCACATGTCCTCCCAAATTTTCTTCTTCTAGGTTGAAGCATTCCTTTGCAGGAGCACTTTGAATTTGTAGTTTTCATTTTGTTTTCCACTACAGAAATAGATGTATTTTGAACTCTTATTCAAACATGGTTTGTACTAGCTGCTTGAACCTTGAGACACTGAATGTATCCTCAGTGTACTCTCTATGCTTTGTTCCCCATTGAAGTAGCCCTAGAAGAGGCAAGAGAAACCACTTTCCTTTTAAAGCATTTGCCAAGCTTCCACAAAATTCAGAGTTTACTGATATATCAGCAAATATTTTTTCACCTGATATTGTTGATTCTTAGCAGGAATGATCGGTACTCCAGTTGCACTTGACCACCCAAATTGTATTCTTCTAGGTTGAAGCGTTCCTTTGCAGCAACATTTTGAATTTTTAGTTTCACTTCATTTTCCCCTATAGGGATATTATGCATTTGTAACTCTAAATCAAACACGGTTTGTGCTAGCTGCTTAAAACTTCACATACTCCATTAGTTCTCAGGCGCTCTCTATGCTTTGTTCCCCGTTGAAGTAGCCCTAGGCAGAGGCAAGGAAAAAACACTTTCATTTGAAAGCGTTTGCTAATCTTCCACAGAACTCCGATTCTACTGGAATCTCAGCCAATATTTTTTCACCTGATCTTGTTGATACTTGGCAGGAATGATCAGTACTCCAGTTGCATGTGGCCCCCAAAATTTTGTTTTTCTTTATTGAATCATTTGTTTGCAGGAACAGTTTGAATTATTAGGTTTCACTTCGTTTTACCCTATATGAATAGATGCAGTTGGAACTCTACATCAAACACAGGTTGTGCTAGCTGCTTGAAACATGACACACTTAATTACTTCTCAGTGAACTCTGTATGCTGTTTTCCCCATTGAAATATACCTAAGCAGAGGCAAGGAAAAAACACTATCATTTGAAAGTGTTTTAGAAATGTCCACAGAGCTCCAAATTTACTGAAATCTCAGCAAATATTTTTTTTTCACCCGATCTTCTTGATACTTTTCAGGAATGAATGATACTTCAGTTGCACATGGCCCCCAAATTTCGTTCTTCTAGGTTGAAGCATTTATTTGCAGGAACACTTTGAATTTTTAGTTTTTTTTTTCACTTTATTTTCCCCTATAGGGAGACATGCAGTTGGAAATCTAAATCAAACACGGGGCGCTGGGGATGTGGCTCAAGCAATAGCACACTTGCCTGGCATGTGTGCGGCCCAGGTTCAATCCTCAGCACCATATGCAACAAAGATGTTGTGCCCGCCAAAACTAAAAAATAAATATTAAAATAATCCTCTCTCTCTCTCTCTCTCTCTCTCTCTCTCTCTCTCTCTCTCTCTCTCTGTAAAATAAATAAAGAAATAAATAATAAAAATAAAACAAACATGATTTGTGCTAGCTGCTTGAATCATCATGCATTCAATTAGTCCTCAGTGAGCTCTCTATGTTTTGTTCCCTGTTGTAGTTGCCCTAAGCAGAGGCACTTTCAGCCAAGGGAAAAAAAAAAAAAAAAAAAAAAAAAAAAAAAAAAAAAAAAACTTTTATTTGAATCTTTTGCGAAGCTTCCACAAAACTCCGAGTTTACTGACATCTCAGCCAATATTTTTTCACCCAATCTTGTTGATACTTGGTAGGAATGATTGGTACTGAAGTCACACTTGGACCCCCAAATTTCTTTCTTCTATATTGAACTGCTCGTTTGCAGGAACACTTTGAATTTTTAGGTTTCACTACGTTTTCCCCTATAGGGAGAGATGCAGTTAAAACTCTAAATAAAACAGTTTGTGCTAGCTGCTTGAGACTTGATGCACTCAATTGGTACTCAGTGTGCTCTCTATGCTTTGTTCCCTGTTGAAGTAGCCCTAAGTAGATGCACTTGTCAGCCAAGGAAAAAACACTTTCATTTGAATCAAGGTTGAAGCTTCCACAGAACTCCGAGTTTACTGACATCTCAGCAAATACTTTTTCACCCAAACTTGTTGATACTTATCAGGAATGATTGATACTCCAGTCGCACTTGGCCCCCCAAATTTCTTTCTTCTATGTTGAAGCATTCATTTTTTTAGTTACACTTTGAATTTTTACATTTCACTTCTTTTTCCTCTATAGGGAGAGATGCAGTTGGAACTCGAAATCAAACACGGTTTGTGCTAGCTGCTAGAAACTTAGTTCTCAATTAGTTCTCAATGAGTTCTCTATGCTTTGTTCCCTGTTGAATACCCCTAAGCAGAGGCACTTGTCAGCCAAGGGAAAAATATTTAATTTGAATGTGTTTGCCAAGCTTCCACAGAACTCCGAGTTTACTGAATTGTCAGCAAATATGTTTTCACCTGATCTTCTTGATATTTGGAAGGAATAATCAGTACTCAAGTCACACTTTGCCTCCCAAATTTCATTCTCCTAGGTTGAAGTGTACGTTTGCAGGAACACTTTGAATTTTTATGTTTCACTTCATTTTCCCCAATAGTAATAGATGCATTTGGAACTTGAAATCAAAACTGTTTTTGCTAGCTGCTTGAAACTTCACACACTCAGTTAGTTCTCAGTGTGCTCTCTATGCTTCGTTCCTTATTGAAGTAGCCCTAAGCAGAGGCACTTGTCAGCCATGGAAAAAAACTTTTTTTTTTCTTTCTGATGACACTGTTTAATTTCAGTGATTTGCCAAAAAAAAATAGATAAAAAGGCATAATTTGACATTTTCTGACTTATATATAGAAAGACTTCCTACATGAGTATAATGTGGGAATGATTTTGTTTTAATTTTAAATGGAAAAAAAACCTTTTCATTTGAAAGTGTTTGCCAAGCTTCCACAGAACTCCGAGTTTACTGGAATCTCAGCAAATATTTTTTCACCCAATCTTGTTGATACATCGCAGGAATGATTGATCCTCCAGTTGCAATTGGCCCTCCAAATTTCTTTTTTCCATGTTGAAGCGTTCATTTACAGGAACACTTTGAAATTTTAGGTTACACTTCGTTTTCCCCTATAAGGAGAGATGCAGTTGGAACTGGAAATCAAAAACTGTTTGCGCTAGCTGCTTGAAACTTCTCGCACTCAGTTAATTCTCTGTGCACTCTCTATGCTTTGTTCCCTGTTGAAGTAGCCCTAAGTAGAGGCACTTTTCAGCCAAGTAAAAAACACCTACATTTGAATGCATTTCCAAAGATTCCACAGAAATCAGAATTTACTGAAATCTCTGCAAATATGTTTTCACCCGATGTTGTTTATACTTGGAAGGAATGATCAGTACTCCACTCACACTTGGCCTCCCATATTTTCTTCTTCTAGGTTGAAGCATTCTTTTGCAGGAACACTTTGAAATTTTGGTTTCACTTCGTTTTCTCCTATAGGGATAGGTGCAGTTTGAACTCAAAATGAAACACGGTTTGTGCTAGTTGCTTGAAACTTCATTCACTCAATTAGTTCTCAGTGTGCTCTCTATGCTTTGTTCCCTGTTGAAGTAGCCCTAAGCAGAGACACTTGTCCACCAAAGAAAAGACACTTTGATTTGAGGAGTTTGCTAAGCTTCCACAGAACTCTGAGTTTACTGAAATCTCAGCAAATATTTTTTTCACCCGATCTTGTTAATACTTGGCAGGAATGATCAGTTACTCCATTCGCACTTGAACCCCAAATTTCTTTCTTCTATATTGAAGCTTTTGTTTGAAGGAACACTTTGAATTTTTAAGTTTCACTTCATTTTCCCCTATAGGAAGAGACGCAGTTGGAACTCAAAATCAAACACGGATTATGCTAGCTGCTTGAATCTTGATGCACTCAATTAATTCTCAGTTTCCAGCTTGTTCTCTTTGCTTTGTTCTCTGTTGATGTAGCCCTGCGCAGGGGCACTTCTCAGACAAGAAAATAACACTTTCAGTTTAAAGTGTTTGCCAAGCTTCCACAGAACTCTGAGTTTACTGAAATCTCAGCAAACATTTTTTCACTGGATCTTGTTGTTACTTGGCAGCAATGATCCGTAATCCAGTTGCACTTGGCCCCCCAAATTTATTTCTTCTATGTTGATTGTTCATTTGCAGGAATACTTTGAATTTTTAGGTTTCACTTTGTTTTCCCCTATAGGGATAGATGCAGTTGGAACTCAAAATCAAACATGGTTTGTGCTAGCTGCTTGAAACTTCACACAGTCAATTAGTTCTCATTGCACTCTCTGTGCTTTGTTCCTGTTGAAGTAGCCCAACTTAGAGGCACTTGTCAGCCTAGGAAAAGCCCTTTCATTTGACAACCTTTGCCAAGCTTCTACAATGCCCTGAGTTTACTGAAATCTCAGCAAATATATTTTTACCCAATCTTGTTGATACATTTGAGGAATGATAGGTACTCCTGTGCCACTTGGCCCTCCAAATTTCATTCTTCTAGGTTGAAAGATTCGTCTCCAGGAACACTTTGAATTATTAGGTTTCACTTCCTAATAATGCCCCATCAGGTGGGAGACCACTCCCACCTGTGTTTGTGTGGCAGCTCCTATACTGCAGCAGCCAGGGTAGTGAGGACTTGCCCCTCCTTGCAGGAGACCCCTCCTACCTGGGTGTCCAGGGAGCATTTATACCACCTTAGCCATGTTAGAAGGGACTCGCCCCTCTAGGCTGGGAAACCCTCCCATATTGATGTCTGGGGAGCATGTATTCTGCTAGAGCAAGGGTAGAGGTGACTTGCCCCTCCAGGCCTCCCACCTGGGTGTTGAAGGGGGCTAGTATACCCCTGCAGCAAGGGCAGAGGTAACTCTCCCCACCAGGCTGAAGACACCTCCCACAAGGGTGTCAGGATGGGGTCTCTTATACCACTCCAGCCAGGGTAGTGGTGACTCGCTCCTCCAGACAGGAAACTCCTCCAACCTGGGTGTCGTGGGAAGCTTGTATACCACCTTAGCCATGGTAGAAAAGACTCTCCCCTCCTGGCAGGAGACCCCTCCCTCCAGGGTGTCAGGGAGAACTCTTATACCACATCTGCCAGGGTGGTATAATCGCCACTCCAGGCAGAAGACCCCTCCCCGCTAGGTATCTGGTGGGGGGGCTCATATAGAGCCTAGCCAGGGTAGAAGGGACTTGCCCCTCCAGGAAAAAGACCTCTCACACCTGGGTGTTGCAGGGAGCTTGTATACCAAGTTAGCCAGGGTAGAGGGGACTGTAGGTGCAAATCCCCTGTACCCTGGCTGTGGTGGTATATGAGCTCCCCCCGAAACCCAGGTGGATGTAGTATCTCGCCTGGAGGGACGAGTCACCTCTACCCTGCCTGTGGCTGTTTTGAGTTCCCCCCAAAACCCATGTGTGAGGAGTCTCCTCCCTATGGAGGCGAGTGCCCTCTACCCCGGCTACAGCAATATAGGAGCTCCCCCAACATCCAGGTGGGAGGGGTCTCCCGCGTGGAGGAGGGAGTCCCTCTACCCTGGCTGCTGGGCTATAGGAGCTCTCCCGAAGCCCAGTTGGGAGTGGCCTTCCATCTGGAAGGGCAAGTCCCCTCTCTCCTGGTTGTGTCGGTATATGGGGAGAAAGAGGAGTAAGAAGAATGGTGGCCCAGGGAGAGGAGGGATCATGGCCCAGATTCACTGCAGGGTTTCAGGATTGAGGGGGACCTGGGCTGAAGGAAGCCAAAGCTCCCAGGCAAGAGGCACTGCTAATTTTTCCCAAAGGAAGACAAAAGGGCCAAACATCCCAGTTCCATCCTCTAGCTCTGATGATCATCCTGGGAAATATATCTAGAAAATGAGCCCAGCAGGGACAAGGACAACAGGAGGGGTGAAGGAGGGAACAGTTGAAGAAGGGTGTTTGTGGGGTGCAGATCATGACTGCAGAAAGGAGCCAGGATAGGGATCTAGAAGAGGGCCCAGAATAGGGGAGAGCAGGGAAGGGTGGGGCCAGTCAGGCAGGGGCTGCACTAGGGTTGTGAGATGCAGGGAATAAATGGGGAGCAGGGGAGTAGCCCCAGTGGGGCCCACAGTTCAAGTTCAGGGAAGCACAGAGCAAGAAGGACCCCAGAGGCTCAAAAGAGGAGCCAGTCCAGGGAATAGAGAGCCAAGGGCCAGGGCCTGGGCAGGGGCATCAGGACAGTGGACAGGGCTCGGGAGGGAAGGCAGGGGATCCAGTTGGCAGGAGGCAGGCTCGAGGCCAACACCACTGCCAGGTGTCAGGGTTCCTGGTGCTGCCCCAAGGGCCTAGGGAGAGCAAGTAGCCCAGTCGAAGGTCAGAGTTCTGTTTCCCATAAGGCGCCCTGGCACAGATGATGACCAAGGGCCAGGGAACAGGCCAAAGGGCCTGGCAAGGGCCAGGGGCCAGGAGGAGTTCAATGTGAGGCACAGTGGGGGGTCGCGGTGGGTGCAGAGAGGGGCAAGAGCCAGGACCCAATCAAGGAGCCCAGGTAAGGGACTGACCCCACCAAAAGGCATTAGGGACCCAATGAGCAGGAGGCCCCTGCTCCAGGAAAACCACAAGGGGAAGGAGAGGTAGGATTAGTGCTAGGATGAGGAGACAGAGGGATGTGCAAAAGGCCCAGAGGGGAGTGAGCTTGCAGGCCAAATCTAGGAGCACACAGGTCAGACATGACAGGAAGAGATACCACAGAAAGCAATGCAACCTGAGTAATGCTGCCAGGCCAGGGGACTGTAAGGCAAAATGTCAGGGTGAGAAAGGGCTGTTTTGGCTTAGGGGCAGCTTGGAAGTTTAGAGGGCAGGAGAGGGAAGGGAGGCCAAGGCAAGGTCATCACTAGGCCTAAATCCACTGCCAGTTGTCAAGTTTGGACAGCAAAGGGACCCAAGAGAGGGGCAGGTCTGTGTTTCCCATAGGGATCCTTCAAGGCCCAGGGGCCAGCCAATTTCACTCCTCTGCCCCAGATGAGAAGATCCTCAGAGAGAGACCAGGACCAAAAGGGGGCAATGTCAGGATTGAGGAGCAAGACCTGGGCAGAGTCCAAAGTCCCAGGCAAGGGGCACAGCTACATTTTCCCAAAGGGAGCCCACAGGGCCAAATGCCCAGTTCCACTCCCCTGGACCTGGTGAACACCCTGGGAAAGGGATCTTGAAAAGGGAACCAGCAGAGACAAAAACAACAGGAGGGATGAAGGAGGGTACAGCATGAAAGGCCAGAGGAAGGGTGCATATGGGGTGCAGACCAGGACTCCAGAAAGGAGCCCGGGCTAGGGACCAACAGGAGGGCCCAAATGGGAAAGGGCAGTGAAGGGCAATGCTGGGAAGGCAGGCAACAGTAGGGCTCTGAGGTTCAGGGAAGCCAAGGAGAGTAGGGTACTGGCCCCAGCGAGGCCTGCAGTCCAAGCCCAGCGAAGCTCAGAGCAAGAAGGGCCCCCAGAGGCTCAAGAGAGGAGGCAGGCCAGGGAATGGAGATCCAAGGGCCAGAGCTTGGGTAGGGGGCTCAGGACAGTGGACAAGACATTGGAGGGATGGCAGGGGATCCAGCAGGGTGCAGGCAGGCTCATGGCCCAGGGCGACTGCCACAGGTCAGGGTTCCGGGTGCAGGACTAAAGGCCCAGGGAGAGCAAGGGGCATAGGCAAGGGGTAGGACTCAGTTTCCCATAAGGCGCTCTGGCCCAGATGAGAATCCAAGTACAGGGACCTGGCAAAAGAGGCCTGGCAAGTGAAGGGGGCCAGGAGCAGGGCAATGGGAGGGAATTACAGGGGGTCTCGGTGGGTGCACGGAGGGACAAGATCCAGAACCCAAGCCAGGTGCCCAGGCAAAGGACCCACCTGACTGACCATGAATGAGTGACAAAAGGAGCAGGAGACCTGCAATCACCAGGGGAAAGCACAAAGGGAAGGGGAGGAATGGCTGCACAAGGATGAGGAGACAGAGAAAAACACGAAGGGCAACTAAGGGAGCATGCTGGCAGTCCCAAGCAAGGGGTCCCCAGGTCAGACCCAATAGGAAGAGACTCCATGCTATGCCAGTTGACATGAGGAACACTGTCAGGGGCTCACGTGAGCACCAGACCCAGGGACTGAAGTGCCAAGGGTCAGGGTTAGGGAGGGCTGGGTTGGGATAGGGGCAGCATTCAAAGCCAGAGGGCAGGGGAGGGAAGGGAATGGATCTCTCAGGGCTGGGCTGAAGCAAGTTGCATGTTAACTTTCAGGCCTCAAGGTTCAGGAAGCAAAGGGGACTCAGGTGACTGGCAGGACTCTGTTTCCCATAGGGAGCATTCAGGGTGCAGAGACCAGCCAATTCCACTCCTCTGCCCCAGGTGAGTAGATTCTCAGAGAGGAACCTGGACCAATGAGGGGCAAAGGAGGGTACTTGGAGGGGATACGTGGTGTGCAGAGGTTGGGGGGTGTTGGTGAGCAGCAGGACCCATTTGAGGAGCCTAGGCTAGAGGGAAGCAAGAGTACCAGAGTGTTGGGGCAGTTCCAGGAGACCACAGCATGAGGGAATCAGAGGGAAGGCACAGGAGGGGGCTGGAAAAAGGGACCTTAAACCAAGGGACAGGGACAGGGTCCTCGAGAAGGGCAGCGGGGGCTCAAGCAAGGAGCCGGGCCCAGTAATGGAGAGCCAAGTGCTAGCACCTAGGCCTGGGTGAATGAAAAGAAACATGGATAGGGAGGGTCAGAAGGGAAGAAAGGGGAGTGGCTGGCACAGGGGTAGGAGGGCTCAAGGCCCAGGTCCACTGCAGTGTGTCAGGGTTCAGGAGTAGGGCCTGGGCTGAGGGAGGCGAAACTGTCCAGTGAAAGGGCAGAGCTACATTTTCCCAAAAGTCATATCCTCTGGCGCAGGTGAGCATCCTGGGAAGGGGATCAGGAAAGTGGGTGTGGAAGACATGGAAAGGACAGGAGGGCCTAAGGAGGATATAGCTTGAAGGTCCACAGGATGGGTGTGTGTGGGGTGGGGGCCAGGACCCCATCAAGGAGCCCAGGCAAGAGACCTGGAAGAGGGCCCAGGTCAGGGGAGAGTAGGGAACACTAGGCTGGGATTGTGGCCTGCACAAGTACTGTAGTAGAGGGAAATCAAGGGGAGCAGGGAATTGGCCCCAGCGAAGGGCCCTCAGACAATGCCCAGAAAAGCAATGAGAAAGAAGGGCCACCAGAGGCTCAAGCGAGGAGCCAGGCCAGGGAACTGAGAGCCAAGGGCCAGGGCTTGGGCAGGGGGCTCAGGACAGTGGACAAGATGTGTCAGGGAAGGCAGGGGATCCAGCAGGGGGCGGTCAGACTCCAGGCCCAAGGCCATCTTCAAGTTTCTTGGTTTCTGTTGCTGGACCAAGCGCCCAGGGAGAGCAAGGGCCGAGGCAAGGAGGAGGGCGTTGTTTCCCATAAAGCTCCCTGGATCAGATGAGAATCTAAGGCCAGGGTCCTGGCAAAGGAGGCCAGGGAAAGGAAGGGGGCAGAAGGAGGGCCTTCGCAGGGAGTCTGGGTGGGTGCGCATAGGGACAAGACCCGGGACCCAAGCCAGGTGCCCAGGCAAGGGACCCACCTGATCAATGGAGATGGGGGACCCAAGGAGCAAGAGACCTGTGAGCACCAGAAAAAAAGTGCAAGGGAAAGGGGAGGAAGGAGCTGTCTGAGGACCAGGAGAAGCCAAGGGGCACCTAGTGGAGCCCACTGGCAGGAGCAAGCAAGGGGCCCTCAGGTCAGACCCAACACGAAGAGACTCCTTGCTATGCCAAGGGCTATGAGGAACGTGGTCAGTGGCTCAGGCAAACGCCCAGGCCCAGGGACCGGAGTGCAAAGGGTCAGGGTTAGGGAGGGCTGGGTTACTGTAGAGGCAGCATGAAAGGCCAGAAGGCAGGGGAGGGAAGAGAGGGTATTGCTCAGGGCTGAGTTGGAGCAAGACCATGTTAATTGCCGAGCCTCAAGGTTCAGGCAGTGAAGGGGACTCAGGCGAGCAGCAGGGCTGTCTTTCCCATAGGGAGCATTCAGGGTGCAGAGGCGAGCCAATTCCACTCCTCTGCCCCAGCTGAGAAGATCGTCAGAGAGCGACCTGGACCAAAGGAGGGGCCAAAGAGGGTACTGTGAGGGGATACCTGGCGTGCAGAAGTGGGGAGGGGGTCGGGCTGCCAGGTCCCATTCGAGCAGCATATGCTAGGGAGAAGCAGGGCAAGCTGAATGTCTGGGCAGTGCCAGGATATGAAAGCATGAGAGGATCAGAGGGGAGGCGCAGGAGGGGGCCGGCAAAAGGGGCCTGAAACCAAGGGACATGGAAAGTGTCCTCAAGAAGAGTAGGCAGGGGCTCAAGCAAGGAGCCAGCCCAGTAATGGAGAGCCAAGTGCTAGCACCTGGGCCTGGGTGAATGAAAAGAAACATGGAGGGGCAGCAGCGGGAGGGGAGACAGTGTAGTGTGTGGCACATGGGGAGAAGGGCTCAAGGCCCAGGTCCACTGCATGGTGTCAGAGGTTGACAGCAAGTCCAGGCCTGAGGGAGTCCAAAGGGCCCAGGCATTGGGCAGGGCTACGTTTTCCCAAAGGGATCCCCCAGGGCCAAGTTGCCAGGTCAAATCTCCTTGCCCATGTGAGCATCCTGGGAAGGAGATCAAGAAAGCGGCCAGGCAGAGACAGAAAGGACAGGAGGGCCAAAGGAGGGCACAGCCTGAAGGGCCACAGGATGGTTGTGGGTGGGATGGGGGCCAGGTTCCCAGCAAGTAGCCCAGGCAAGGGCCTTAAAGGAGGGCAAAGGCCAGGGGAGAGCAGGGAATGCTGGGCCGGGAAGGCAGGGCTGCACTAGAGTACTGTGGTACAGGGAAGCCAAGGGGAGCAGGGAAGTGGCCCCAGCAAGGGGCCCTCAAACAATGCCCAGAAAAGCAGTGAGCAAGAAGATCCACCAGAGGCTCAAGAGAGTAGCCAGGCCAGGGAAATGAGAACCAAGGGCCAGGACTAGGGCAGGGGGCTCAGGACACTGGACAAGATTTCGGAGGGAAGGTGGAGTATCAAGCAGGGGGCAGTCAGGCTCCAGGCCCAGGGCCACCTCCAGGTTTCTGGGCTCTGGGTGCAGGACCAAGCACCCAGGGAGAGCAAGGAACCCATGTGAGGGCAGGGCATTGTTTCCCATAAGGCGCCCTGGATCAGATGAAAATCTATGGCCAGTGTTGTTGCAAAAAAAGGCCAGAAAAAGGAAGGGGGCCAAAAGGAAGGCGATAGAAAAGCATTGAAGGGTGTCAGGGTGGATGTGCATAGGGGTGAGACTCAGGACCCAAGCCAGATGCCCAGGTAAGGGACCCACAGTATCCATGATGATGGAGGACCCAAGGAGCAGGAGTCCCATGAGCACCGGAAAAAAGTGCAAGGGGAAGGGGATGAAGGGGCTGTGTGAGGACCAGGAGAAGCCAATGGGCTACTAGGGAGCCCGTTAGTGGCCCCAATAAAGGGGCCCCCAGGTCAGATCCAATACAAAGACACTCCTTGCTATGCCAAGGTCCACAAGGAACATGGTCAGGGGCTCAGGCGAGCGCCCAGGTCCAGGGACTGGAGCACAAAGGGTCAGGGTTAGGGAGGGCTTGGTTGCTTTAGGGACAGATTGCAAGGCCAGAGGGCAGGGGAGGGAAGAGAGAGGATGGCTCAGGGCTGAGTTGGAGCAAGTCCCATGATAACTTCCAGGCCTCAAAGTTTAGGCAGTGAAGGGGACTCAGGCAATTGGCAGGAATGTGTTTCCCATAGGGAGCATTCAGGGTACAGGGAGCAGCCAAATCTTCTCCTCTACCCAGGTGAGTAGATCCTCAGAGAGGGACCTGGATCAATGAGAGGCAACAGAGGGTATTGTGAGGGGATACCTGGTATGCGGAGGTTGGAGGGGGTCGGTGGGCTTTGGACCCATTTGAAGAGGCTGGGATAGAGTGAAGCAGGGGTATCGGAGTGACTGGGCAGTGCCAGGATACCACAGCATGAGGGTATCAGAGGAGAGGCACAGGAGGGAGCTGGCAAAAGGTGTTTAAAACCAAGGGACAGGGACTGGGTCCTCGAAAAGGGCAGCAAGGGGCTCAAGAAAGGAGCCAGTCCCAGTAATGGAGAGCCAAGTGCTAGCACCTGGGCCTGGGTGAATGAAAAACGACATGGTTGTCTGTGGGAGATCTTATACCTCTGCAGCCTGGGTAGAGCAGACTGGCTCCAATACTGCCACAGCAGGGGTAGAGGGAACAAGCCCCTGTTGGCGGAAGACCCCTCCCACCTGGATGTACTAAGAGCTTTTATATGGCAAGAGCTAAAGTAGAGGGGACTCGCCCTTCTAGGCGGGATACCCCTCCCACCTGGGTATCAGGGGAGCTTATATACTGGGAAAGCCAGGGTAGAAGAGGCTTGCCTGTCCATGTGGAAGACCACTCCCACCTGTGTGTAGGGGTCACTTGTATACCACCTTAGCCAAGGTAGAGAAGACTTGCCCCTCCATGCAGGAGACCCCTCTCACCTGGGTGTCTGGGGCAGTTTGTATACCTCCATAACCAGGGTAGAGGGGACTCGCTGCTCCAGTTGGGAGACCCTTCTGACCTATGTGTCAGGGGGATATTGTATACCGCCACAGCAAGGGTATGTCGGGGGAAGATTCCTATATCACCACAGCCAGGGTAGAGGGGACTCTCACCTCCAGGAGGGAGACCTGTCTCACCTGGGTTTCAGGGGAAGCTATTATACCTCTGCAGCCAGGGTAGAGGAGACTCGCCCCTCCAGGAGGGAGACCCATTCCATCTGGGTGTCCTAGGGAGCTGCTATACCTCTGAAGCCAGGGTAGAGGGGACTTGCTCCTCTAGGTGAGAGAACCCTCCCACCTGGGTGTGAGGGTGAGTTCCTATACCACTGCAGCCAGGGTAGAGCATACTTGCCCTTCCAGTCGGGAGACTACTCCCACCTGGGTGTCTGGTTGAGCTCCTATACCTCTGCAGCCAGGGAAGAGGGGACTCGCCCCTCCAATCATGGGACCCCTGGGTGTCCAGATGAGCTTGATTTATGCCGCATCCAGGGTAGAGGGGAATCACCCCTCCAGGCGAGAGACACCTCCCTCCTGGGTGTCAGGGAAAGATAGTAAACCACTACAGCCAGGGTAGTGGGAACTCGCCCCTTCAGGTGGGAGACCCCTCCAACTGTGTATGGGGAGGGGAGCTCATATACCACAGCAGCCAGAATAGAGGGGTCTCGCTTTTCCAAGCAGGAGACCCCTCCCACCTGGTTTTCTGGGAGAGCTGGGAAACCCTCTCGGCCAGGGTAGAGGGAAGTCACCCCTCTAGGTAGGATAGCCCTCCCATTTGGGTGTCTGGGAGAGCTTGTATACAGCCCTAGCCAGGGTAGAGGGGACTCAGTGCTCCAGGCGAGAGACCATTCCCATCTGGGTGTCTGGGGGATCTTATATATCCTTGCAGCCAGTGTAGAGGAGACACACCTCTCCATTCGAGTGACCCCATATCCTGGTTGTTGGGGGAGCTCCTATACAGCCAGAGCCAATGGAGTGGGGACTCGACCTCCCAGGTGGAACATCCGTTCCACTTGGTTGTTAGTGGAGTTCATATACTGCCATAGCCAGGGTAGAGGGGACTGGACATTCGAGGTGATAGACCCCTCCCACCTGGGTGTATGGGAGACCCATCCAACCTGGGTGTCAGGGAAAGCTAGTAAACCACTGCAGCTAGGGTACAGGGGACTTGCCCTTTCAGGGAGGAGACCCCTCACATCTGGGTATGGGGGGGGGGGCTTGTATACAACATCAGACAGAATAGAGGGGACTCTCCCGTCCAAGCAGGAGACATCTCCCATCTGGGTGTCTGGGAGAGCAGGTACACTCTCTCAGCCAGGGTAGAGGGAAGTCACCCCTCTAGGTGGAAGACCCCTCCCACCTTGGTGTCAGATGGCACTCATATGCCCCAGCAGCCAGGTAAGAGACAACTTGCACCTGAGGCAAGAAACACCTCCCAACTGGGAATGAGAGTAAATCCTATACCCCCTTATCCCAGGTAGAGGGGACTCACCCCCTCCAGGTGGAAGACCCCTCCCACCTGGGTGTCAAGTGGAGCTCATATACCCCAGCAGCCAGGGTAGAGGCTCGCACCTACAGGCAAGAAACACCTCCCACCTGGGGATGGGGGTAACTCAGATTCCACTTAAGTCAGGGTAGAGGGACTAGTCCCTCCAGGCAGAACACCCCTCCCACCTGGGTGTCAGGTGAGCTCATTTACCCCAGGAGCCAGGGTAGAGGCAACTCACACCTCCAGGCGAGAGACATCTACCACTTTGAGATTGGGGTAACATCTATACTGCCTTAGCCCAGGTAGATGGGACTCACTCCTCCAGTCTTGTGACCCCATAACCTGGGTGTCAGGGGAACTCCTATACTCCTAGAGCCAGGGGAGAGGGGACTCAACCCTCCAGGCAGAATATCCCTTCCACCTGGTTGTCAGGGGAGTTCATATACTCCCACAAGCAGGGTAGAGGGGACTCACCACTCGAGGCAGGAGACCCCTCCCACCTGGGTGTAGGGGGTACCTCCTATATCACTGAAGCCAGGGTATAGGGGACTCGCCTCTCCAGGTGGAAGACCCCTCCCACCTGGGTGTCAGGTGGAGCTCATATACCCCAGCAGCCTGAATGGAGGCAACTCGAACCTCCAGAGGAGATACACCTCCCACCTGGGAATGGGGGTAACTCCTATACTGCCTTAGCCAGGGTAAAGGGGACTCGCCCCTCCTGTCAGAAGATGGGTGTCTGGCGAGGGAAGATAAGTATACAGCTGCAGCTGAGTTAGCAGTGACTTGCCACTCCAGGCTGGAGACCCCTCCCTACTGAGGGTAGGAGGGGTCTTTTATATCCCAGCAGCCAGGGTTGAGGGGACTCGCCCCTTCAGGCTGGAGACCCTCCCACCTGGGTGTCACAGGGAACTTGTATACCACCTTAGCCAGGGTAGAGGAGACTCACCCATCCAAGTGGGAGAACCCTCCAACCAGGTTGTCAGCGGGAGAACTTATACAACCATAGCCATGGAAAAAAGTACTTGCCCCTCCTGTGGGAGACCCCTCCAACCAGGGTGTCAGGGGGAGCTCATATAACACCACAGCCAGGATAGAGGAATCTCGCCCCTCCAGGGAGGAGACCCTTCCCACCTGGGTGTCAGGGGAAGCTCTTATACAACCGCAGTCATAGTAGATGGTACTTTCCCCTTCAGGCGGGAGAACCCTCCCACCTGGGTGTCAGGGGGAGCTCTTATACTGCTACAAACAGTTAAGAGGAAACTCGCCCCTACAAGCAGAAGACCCCTCCTTCCTCGGTGTTGGCGGAGCTCCTATACCACTGTAGCCAGGGTAGAGCGGACATGCCCTTCCAGTCAAAACACCCTTCCCACCTGGGTGTCTGGGTGACTGGGTGAGATCCTATACCTCCACAGCCAGGGTAGTGGGGACTTGCCTCTTCAACCAGGAGAACGCTCCCTCCTGGGTGTCCAGGGGAGCTTGATTACTGCAGCATCCAGGGTAGAGGGGACTCTCCCCTACAGGCGGAAGACCTCTCTCACCTGGGTGTACTGGGAGCTCTTATATGGTAAGAGCTAAAGTAGAGGGGACTCATCCTTCCAGGTAGGGATACCCCTCCCACCTGGGTGTCTGGGAGAGCTTGTATACAGCCATAGCCAGGGTAGAGGGGACTCAGTGCTCCAGGCGGGAGACCATTCCCATCTGGGTGTCTGGGGGAACTTGTGTAGCCCCGCAGCCAGTGTAGAGGAGACAAGTCTCTCCATTCTAGTGACCCCATATCCTGGGTGTCGGGGGAGCTCCTATACAGCCAGAGCCAATGTAGTGGGGACTCGACCCTCCAGGCAGAATATCCCTTCCACCTAGTTGTTAGCGGTGTTAATATACTTCAATAGCAGGGTAGAGGGGACTTGCCATTCGAGGCGGTAAACCCCCTCCCACCTTGGTGTAGGGGGGACCTCCTCAGCCAGGGTTGAGGGTACTCACCTCTCCTGGTGGGAGAGCCTCCCACCTGGGTGTACATGAGGGATCCTTTACTGCCACAGTCAGGGTAGAGGGGACTCGCCCCTCCAGGTGAGAAACCCATCCAACCTGGGTATCAGGAAAAGCTAGTAAACCACTGCAGCCAGGGTAAAGGGGCTCGCCCCTTTAGGTGGGAGACGCTTCCCATCTGGTTATGGGGGAGAGCTCTTATACCACAGCAGCCAGAATAGAGGGGAGTCGCCCCTCCAAGCATGAGACCCCTCCCACCTGGGTGTCTGGGAGAGCTGGTAAACACCCTCAGCCAAGGTAGACGGTTAGTCACCCTTCTAGGCGGGAGATCCCTCTCACCTTGGTGTCAGGGGAAGCTCCTTAGCCGCTACAGCCAGGGTAGAGTGGACTGGCCCGTCCAGGAGGAAAACCCCCGCCCACCTGGGTGTCAGGTGTAGCTCATATGCCCAGCATCCAGGGTAGAGGCAACTCGCACCTCCAGGAGAGAAACACTTCCAACCTGGGAATGGGAGTAACTCCTGTACCCCCTTAGCTCGGGTAGAGGTTACTCGCCCCTCTAGGCAGAAGACCCATCCCACATAGGTGTCTGCCGAGGTGGGGTTTCGTATACAGCTGCAGCAGTGGTAGCAGGAACTCACCCTCTAGGCGGGAGACCCCTCCCTATTGAGGGTAGGAGGGAGCTCTTATATCCCCGCAGCCAGGGTTGAGGGAACCCGCCCCTCCAGGGGTGAGACCTCTTTCATCTGGTTGTCAAGGGGAGCATCTATACAGCCCTAGGCAGGGTAGAGGGGAGTCTAGCTTCCAGTCTGGAAACTCCTCACACCTGGTTGTCAGGGGAACTCCTATACCACAGCAGCCAGGGTAGAAGGGACTCATCCCTCTAGATAGGAGACCCCTCCCACCTGGGTGCAGTGGTATAGCTAGCATACACCTGCAACTAAGGAATGGGGACTCCCCCTTCAGAGAGGAGACCGCTTCCACCAGGGTATCAAGTGGAGCTCAAATACCCCAGCAGCCAGGGTAGAGGAAACTCGCCAGTCCATGTGAGAAACATCTTCCACATGGCAATGGGAGTAACTCCTATACCACCTTAGCCAGGGTAGAGAGGACTCGCTCCTCCAGGTGGAAGATCCCTCCCACCTGGTTGTCAGGTGCAGCTCATATACCCCAGCAGCCAGGGTAGGGGCAACTCGCACCTCCAGGCAAGAGACACCTCCCAACTAGGAATGGGGGTAACTCCTATACCGCCTTAGCCAGGGTAGAGGAAACTAGTCCCTCCTGGTGGAAGACCCCTCTCACATGGGTGTCTGGCGAGGGGGGGTTCGTATAGAGCTGCAGCTGTGTTAACAGCAACTCGCCTCTCCAGGAGGGAGACCCCTCCCTCCTGGGGGTAGGAGGGGGCACTTATACCCCCCCAGCCAGGGATGAGGGGACTCGCCCTTTCAGGCGGGAGACTCTTACACCTGGGTGTGTGGAGGGGAGCTCATATACCGCTGCAGCCAGGCTAGTGGGGACTCACATCTCCAGGTAGGAGACCCCTCCCATCTGGGTTTCCAGGGGAACTTGTATATCACCTTAGCCAGGATAGAGGAGACTGACCCATCCGGGCGGGAGACCCCTCCAACCTGGGTGTCAGCAAGAGCTCATATACCACCACAGCCAGGGTAGAAAGTACTTTCCCCTCATGGCGGGAGACCCCTCCCACCAGGGTGTCAGTGGAATCTCATACCGCCAAAGCCAGGATAGAGGGGACTCGCCCCTCCATGTGGGAGACCCCTCCCACCTGGGTGTCTGGCGGAGCTTATATACCACCACAGCTAGTGTAGTGGGGATTTGCTGCTCCAGTCAGGAGACCCTTCCCATCTGTGTCAGCCAGTGTAGAGGCGACTCACCCCTCAAGGCGGGAAACCTCTCAACCTGGGTTTCAGGGGGAGCTCTTATACCGCTGTAGCCAGTGTAGAGGGGCTCACCCCTCAAGGAAGGAGACCCTTTCCACCTGGGTGTCCTGGAGTGCTCCTATACTGCCACAGCCAGGGTAGAGGGAACACGCCTCTGCATGCATAAGACCCCTCCCACCTGGGTGTACTGGGACCTGTCATATGGCAAGAGCTAAAGTAGAGGGGACTCACCCTTTCAGGGGGGCTACCCCTCCCACCAGGGTGTCAGGGAAGCTTGTATACAGCCAAAGCCAGGGTAGAGGGGACTCACCGATCCATAAGGAAAACCACTCCCACCTGTGTGTAGGGGTTGCTTGTATATTGCCTTAGCCAGGGTAGAGAAGACTTGACACTCCAGGCGGGAGACCCCTCCCACCTGGGTTTCGGGGGAGCTCCTATGCCCCCACAGCCAGTGTAGAGGGGACTCACCTCTCCAATCGGGAGCCCCCCTTCCACATGGGTGTCGGGGAGAGCTCCTATACCACCAGAGCCAGGGGAGAGTGGCCTCGACCCTCCAGGCAGAAGATCCCTTCCCCCTGGTTGTCAGGGGAGTTCATATACTGCCACAGGCAGGGTAGAAGGGACAAGCCACTGGAGGCGGGAGACCCCTCAGTCCTGGGTATACGGGGGAGCTCCTATACCACTGTAGCCAGGGTAGAGGGGACTCCCCTCTCCAGGCGGAAGACTCCTCACACCTGGATTTTGGGGGGAAATTGTAGTCTGCCATAGCCAGGGTCGAGAGGACTTGCACCTGACAACAAGGTTGATCCCTTCAACATTTTTGTCAGGGGAGATCATATATTGCCACAGGCAGGGTAGAGGGGACTTTCCCCTCCAGGCGAGAGACCTATCCTACCTGGGTGTCAGGGAAAGCTAGTATACTTCTGCAGCCAGGGTAGAGGTGAGTCGCCCATTCAGGCAGGAGACGCCTCCCATCTGGGTAAGTGGGGGAACTCGAATACCAAAGCAGCCAGAATAGAGGGAACTTGCCCCTCCAAGTAGGAGACCCCTCCTGCCTGGGTGTCTGGGTGAGTTGGTACACCCCTCAGACAAGGTAGAGGGGAGTCAACCCGCTAGGAGGGAGACCCCTCCCAACCTGGTATCAGGGGAAGCTCCTTAACCGCTGCACCAGGGTAGAGTGGACTCGCCCCTCCTGGCAGAAGACCCCTCTCTCTTGCATGTGAGGTGGAGCTCATATTCCCCAGCAGCCAGGGTAAAGACAACTCACACCTTCAGATGAGGAACACTCCCTCCTGAGAATGGGAATAATTCCTACACCGCCTTAGACAGGATAGAGGGGACTCGTCCCTCCAGGCGGTAGACCCCTCCCACCTGGAGGTCAGGTGTGAAAGAAAAGTGACCACAACACTAGGAGCGACCAAGAGATCTTTATTGCAGCAGTGTAACAGAGGAGAAAAAGAGAGAATGAGAAGTGTGTGTGTGGGGGGGGCGGCTGCGGAAGGCTTTTATAGCCCTTCTTCTGTACTACCTAAATCTAACAGGTTCCTGAATTTGCAAGCTGCCTTGTTGGCACACAAGGGGATTAAATGCTCAGCCTTGAGCGGTGGGTTGAGTGTTCAGCTTTGAGAATGGTGGCAAAGCACTCAGCCTTGAGTGGAGGCTTGGGCATTTGGGCTTGAAGCAAACAGGAGATAAAGAACTAGACAGAGGGTTTAAGAAGCCAGGTCACCCTGCAGCTAACTTTGTTTGGCATGCCCTGCAGACAACTTAATCAGCTTGTCCTGCACCTAACATCCCTCCCTTTTTGTTTTTCCAAGTGACATGGGGGATGGCATAAAGTCCTCTAGCTACTTCCTGCTTAATGGTGGGAGGCATGGAACCTAGAAGGAAAAGTGGAGGAATGTTCAGGGGACAGGTCTGAGAACACCAGGGCAGCCAGAAATAACACTCAGTGGCTATAGACAACTACTTTGGTAGGGGTAAAGTCCATAAAAGTTTCTTGAAGCCACAAGTCATCAATGGCATCAAAACATTTCTGAATGGAGAAGATTTGGGGTATTAGCAATTGGTCCTGTCATAGGGACTCTAAAAAGTATTGTAGATGGCTTTGTTGAATCTAATAATGTTAAGGGTAACAGCCCAATTGCAGCCAGTGGAAGGGCAATCGCCTTGACCCATAAACTGAGAGTGGGTAGTGTCATCCTGGTGCCATGTCACTTGGATGTTAAAGCGCCATCTGTGGTTGTGATAGAAACTTGAGAGAGATTAATGATTAGTAAAAGAAGAAGAGAGTTGGCAAAAAATCTTGAGTTTAGTGGGCATGGAGAAAGTCCAGGACTGGACATTTGGAACAGGTGCCTTTTTAAGGTGGGAGACATAGTACCAGGGAGAGTGTCTAAAAGCTTGTTCACCATTGGGGTAGTAAGTATGACTCTATGGGGTCCTATTTAGCGAGGTTCCAAAGATTGAAAATGCAGTTCCTGAAGTAAGACTGAGGCACCCAGTTGAAGAGGGTCCATTTTAATTTCTTGTTGTGCTGAGATTGAGGCAATGAATGGCGCTAGAAGGCACCGGTCTGCATGTTCCCTTAGGAGTTTGTGTAGAAGTATGAGATTAGGCAGGTAGGACACAAGGGGAGGAGAAGAGATTGGAAAGTTTTGGTTGATTAAGAAAGGGAACCCATAGAGTAGCTCAAAGGGACTAAGGCCTGAGGGAGCTCTAGGGGTTGCCTGAATTCAAGAGAGGGCTAAAGGCTGGAGATTGTGTCAGGAGAGGAGCCTGAGTTCAATAGCAAGTTTAGTAAGATGATCCTTGAGAATGCCATTAGGCCTCTCAACCTTACCCAAGGATTGGGGTTGGTTTAGGATGTGGAGCCACCGAGTGATGTTGAGGCCTTTGGAGACTAGTTGAAAAACCTGAGAAGTGAAGGCTGGACTGTTGTCTGACTGGATGGAGGCAGGAAGTCTGAACCTGGGAATGATCTGCTTGATGAAGATGGAGGCGATAGTGTCAGTAAATTCCCTGGATGTAGGGAAGGTTTCTATCCAACATAAAAAAAAAAAAAAATATCAACCAAAGTAAGTATGTATCAAAGCTTTTTGTGCCTAGGCATGTGAGTGAAGTTGATCTACCAGTCTTCGCCTGGCTAGTGGCCCCTCATCTTATTTGTGGGGAGTTTAGGTTTGATGCTATCTTGTGGTGACAATGTAGAGCAGACAGAACAAGCAGAGTGAACCTGCTGGAGAGTATTTATCATTCCTAGGAAGTGAAAGATGGGTTGTAAAAACTGGGAATGGGGTTAGAGATGGTATTAGATGGGGGCAGAGTCTCTGGAGCCAGAGGAGTAAGTCATAAGTCGTAGATCTCTGTCTTGGGCGTCAGGAGCTGGTAGTCTTAAAGAAGTAGTAGATTGACCAGCTGGTTGGTGAATTTGTGTATCTCATTTTGCAGGAAATTCTGTAGGCAATTGAATAGTCATGGTCCTATTAGGAGAAACATAAAGAGGACTATGTGGGTCCTGAGAGGGGGAGGAGCCAAGGCCATACTTGACTGAACGTTCCTCATGGAATCTGTTGACCTAGTTGCTTTTTCCTCTTTTCTAGCTGTTCTTGTCCTTCATTAATCCCAGGAATGACTGTGTTTTGGATTAACTGTTTTGGGTAGGTGTTTAAGATCAAGCTTGTCAAAATTGACTTTGTTTCTATCTATTGTTAAGAGTCAGCCGTTTTCCCATAGGGGTTGCTCCTAGGGGATCTTGAGAGCAGCTTTTTAGTTCTGCTAGTGCCATTTGCACTAGGATGCGTCCAAGTCTTGCTTGACCATGTGGCTTCCCTTGAAAGCATCAGGGATGTCTCCTGTCTCCAATGACCCTCCTATTCACAGCAAGTGCACTGATTGGCTTTTCATTCTCCAGTGGTCTCATTAATCTCCCTGATCAGGAGGTTATGTAGCCCACAGTTGTAAAGCTATTTAGAGAACTTCCTTTTTCCCTAGTTTCAGACTGACTCAGAGGGTAAGAGCTAAATATTGGTTTTCTAGACCATTTTAATTTAACTTTAAGTCTTGATCTTAAACATCCAGCAGAGTGAGTTTCATCAGTCTTAAATTAAGAGTACTGGGCTTTAGCTGAAGTCTGGCCTACTTTGTAGTCATTCTGTCATGTAGTAAGAAGGGAGGCATAGCCTTATCTCAGATAAGGCGGGGCTCTTTATAAATCTTAGGTAAAGTGTTGTACTATTGAAGCTGATCTTTGATTTAAAATATCATTTTATAAAGTTTACATATATTGTTGTTTAAGGTCACATGAATATTTGCTACCACAATATGATATTACATTTAAATTGTACCCCAGTGTATAGAACTTTATATTAATCTTACTGATAACAGGTCCAGTTATAGAAAATTAAATGATATAATTAAATCTCCAATATGTTATTTTTATAAGCCTAAAATTACCATGCAACCTTTTGGAGAACATCAGCTTGATATAATGTTTTTTTTTTTTTTTAAAAAGCTTCTATCTTAAAGATTTATATACCTGGAAAATATGAACACATTTAATATACAAAGAAGAGTAACAGTACCACTATTACTATTGATGTTTTTACATTAATAAAGTTTAGCTCTTAAAGAAATAACATATTACAATATTGCAAAATAACAATTGTTGTTTAACCATGGTTGTATAATGCTTAATTTCTTCAAGATTACTTGCTCAAAAAACTTACATATATAACCAACTTACACAGACCTTATTTATCACTTACTTAAACCTATATAGCCAACGTATACAGACCTTCTTTATCACTTGCTTAAACTCTCTTATTTACTTAATCATATAGAATTTCTTATCCAGAAACCATTTTTACCTTCTATTAATTCCATACCTAGAATCTTCTAATTTCTTTTTCCCATCTGTTAACCCCTTCTTTATTCATATTTTGAAACAGGTTCTTGTAAATTTCTGAATTTAGGCAAAATATTCCATTTTAATAAGAAATATTTTGTTATTTGCTGTACACAATTAATCACATCTGTTTATGATTTCATGAAAACATAAACAATGTTTAAGTATATAGAATTATACTGTTGTAGGGATGGACAAGAGGCAAGGCACCTAAGATAGCACCAAAGATAGGGAAGCAGTATTATTTGGTTGCAGCCAGATTCAGAGGGCACAACTTCTGCTGTAATCAATCAATCCCCTTAACTTCAAGTTTAGGTAGTTTCAGAATTTTCTAGCCAGTTTTCAGAAGTTCAGAAGTTCAACTTCTGCAGAAGTCCACAGTCTGCAGAGTTCACATAAAAGCAGTTTTTTCTCTGTTCTGGGCAAGTTAACCCTTCAAGGACACCTGAGAAGTGGATAGCTTCTTTTTCCCTTTTTTTTTTCTCCCCCTGCCAGCTGTTACCATGAAGCCCAATTGATAACTTCTCCTATCTTAGAAATGTAACCATCTCTATGAAGCCCAGCTCAAGGCCAGAGGCCTTGTTTACATTTTTTTTTTGTGTGTGAAAAACTAGAAAGGGGCTGTACAGCACCTGGAGTGCTGATTTTTTCCAACCAGTGGCCAAGTAAAACAGGGCAACACAAAACGAGGGAGCTTATCTACATTAAACTTTTCTCTAGAGACTCTTTGCTGACAGTTATAAAATCAGCCATAGAGAAGATTTCTGAAGAAGGACAGTTAAGACTTTTTTGTGGGCCTGGGTAGGGAGGGGGAAGACAGGAAGCTGGGGCTGAGAGCAGCTAGGGTGGATCTCAGAATAAGGAAGGAGATGTTAAAGAATAATGGGAAAGGGGTTTAGGATTTTTCCTAGCAAAGAAAACTTGAGCAGTATAACAGGTAGAGCAGAGGGGAGGATGGGAACGAATATCCCATAATGCCTGTATGGGACTCTAAATCCTTAGTAACCTGTTTTCAGTGATGACAAAGCAACTTTAAAGGACATTTTCACCAGATCTTGGATAGGGGTCCGAGGGCTCTCCTCAGCTAGTTTGAGCTTTGGGTTAACTGGTAAGATGACCTGGTAGGACCAGGTGTGGACACTGACAGGAAAAGAGAGAAGTGAGCGGGTGGAGGGATAATTTAAGTCCCTGCTACCCCAGCAATGGGGCAAAGGTTTGAGGAAGGGCGGTGGTTTGGGTTTTTGATCTAGTAATTGGAGGGGAGAAAGCAGGTTATTGAGGCGGGGGAGAAGGTGAAGGGCTGGGACAGAAGATTGAGCGTAAGGACCTATTTGAGCCAGGTGATAGGATGGAGATTCATCAGCATGGTCAAAAGTAGTGGATGAGTCTGGAGGAAGAGTATATTGGGGATTGGTGGTTGTGGGGTTGCTTTGCAAGCTAGAAAAATTTGTAGAGGTTTGCAAGAGGTGTAGAAAGCAGAATTGGAACAGAGCAAGAAGAAAGCTTGGACATAGGGGCTCTTTACCCATTTTTTGAACTTTCACAGTAATTGTAAAGATCCCTTAGAATGGAGAGATCCAGAGACCCAAAAGGGGGCCATTTATTTTGGTTTTCTAGGGGATAAGTGGGCCAATCCTGGATGCTATATTTGATCAATTTGGGGGGTTTGATGTCTGGTATCAAAGAGAAGATTTTGAGGTTATCCAAGAGGCATTGTAAGGGAGAGTCAAGCAGCAGAGAGGACACATTACCCATGTTGCAAACATAGTATAAGGGAGAGGGAAGAGGACACAAACATAGTATAGGGGAGAAGGAAGGAAATGCAAAGGTAGTGTAAGGGAGAGGGAGGAAACTAATTTATTGACAAAAGGGTCGTCCCCACTAGAGCCAAATATCAGGAGTGCCTACTGGTAGGTTTGAGCTTCAGATATTGGTCGCCTCCGAATCCTGACAGTCGAGGCTCCTATCCTGGAAGGGGCCAGAGCTGTGAGAGACCTTGGCCAAGGCTTTTTGGGACCCCTGATGGAGAGACCAGAGACTCCCAGTGCCAGAAAGACGGGAGAGAGAGAGGCAGAGAAAGAGAGAGGAAGGGGAGGTTAAGCATATATCTAGCAGCCGGAGCACAAAGGACTCCCAGAGGCTCAAGAGAGGAGTCAGTCCAGGCAATGGAGAACCAAAGGCCAGCGCTGAGGCAGGGGTCTCAGGACAGTAGACAGTGCTGGAGAGGTAAGGCAGGGGATTCATCAGGGGGGAGGAAAGCTCAAGGCCCAACACCACTGCCAGGTGTCAGGGTTCCTTTTGCTGCCCCAAGGTCCTAGGTAGAGCAAGTAGCACAGTCAAGGGTCAGGGTTCTGTTTCCCATAAGGTTCCCTGGCCCAGATGATGATCAAGAGCCAGGGACCAGGCCAAAGGGCCTAGCAAGCGACAGGGTCCAGGAGGAGTACGATGTGAGGGCACAGTGAGGGGTTGCAGTTGGTGCAGAGAGGGGCAAGTGTCAGGACCTAATTCAGAAGCCCAGGTAAGGGACTGACCCCACCAGAAGTTATTGGGGACCAAATGATCAAGAGGCCCCTGCTCCAGGAAAAAGCACTAGAGGAAGGAGAGGTAGGATCAGTGCTAAGATGAGGAGACAGAGGGCTGTGCAAAGGGCACAGAGGGGAGCGAGCTAGGGACTCAAAAATGGGGCTCCCGGGTCAGACACAACAGGAAGAGACACTACAGAAAGGAATGCAACCTGAGTAATGGATTAAGGAACACTTGCTGGCAGCCAGGCCAGGGGACTGTAGGGTGAAGGGTCAGGGTGAGGAAGGGCTGAGATGGCTTAGGGACAGCTTGAAAGGCTAGAGGGCAGGAGAGGGAATGCAAGGGATCGCTCAGGGCAAGGTCATCCCTAGGTCCAAGTCCACTTCCAGTTGTCAAGATTGGGTGGCAAAGAGGGCCCAGGCGAGAGGCAGGGCTGTGTTTGCCCATAGGGATCCTTCAGGGCCCAGAGGCCAGCCAATCCCACTCCTCTGCCCCAGGTGAGTAGATCCTCAGAGAGACACCAGAACCAAAAGAGAGCAATGTGAGGGATACCTTTGGTCCAGGATTGAGGGGGTGTTTGTGGAGAGCAAGCAACCATTGGAGGAGACCAGTGTAGGGTGAAGCAGGGGAAGGGGAGGGTTCTGGCAATGACCAAATACCACAGTAGAAGGGGAACAGAGGGAAGGCACATGAAAGAGGCCAAGCAAAGAGCCTGAAATCAAGAAAAAGGGACAGGGTCCTGGAGAATGGCAACTGGGGGCTCCAGCAAGGAGCCAGGGCAAAGAATGGGAATCCAAGTACCAGGACTCAGTCCTGGGTCCCATGAAATAAGACAAGGCTGGGGAGAGGATAAAGGGGAGAAAAGGTAGTGGGTGGTGCAGCGAGACAAAGGCTCAAGGTCCAGGTTCACTGCTGGGTGCCAGGATCGAGGAGCAGGGCCCAGGCTGAGAGAGTCCAAAGGACCCAGGCAAGGGGCACAGCTGTTTTCCCAAAGGGAGCCCACAGGGCCAAATGCCTAGTTCTAATCCCATGGACTTGGTGAGCATCACGGGAAACATGTCTTGCAAAGGGGCCTGGCAGGGACAGGGACAACAGGAGGGATGAAGGAGCATACAGTGTGAAAGGCCAGAGGAACAGGTTGATGGGGTGTGGGCCAGGACTCCAGAAAGGAGCCCACGCTAGGGACCAACAGGAGGGCCCAGGCCAGGAAAGGGCAGTGAAGGGTGGGGCCGGACATTCAGGCAACAGTAGGGCTCTGAAGTTCAGGGAAGCCAAGGGTAGCAGGGTACTGGCCCCAGCGAGGCCCACAGTCCAAATCCAGGGAAGCACAGATCAAGAAGGGCCCCCAGAGGCTCAAGCAAGGAGGCAGGCCAGGGAATTGGGAGCCAAGGGCCAGGGCTTGGGCAGGGGGCTCAGGACAGTGGACAAGACATTGGAGGGATGGCAGGGGATCTGGCAGGGGGCAGGCCGGTTCCTGGCCCAGGGAGACTGCCAGGTGTCAGGATTCCAGGTGCAGGACCAAAGGCCCAGAGAGAGCAAGGGACCTAGGCGACGGGCAGGACTCAGTTTCCCATAAGGCGCCCTGTCCCAGATGAGAATCCAGGGACAGGTACCTGGCAAAGGAGGCCTGGCAAGTGAAGATGGCCAGGAGGAGGGCAATGGGAGGGCATGTCGGGGGATCTCGGTGGGTGCATGGGGGGGCAAGATCGAGGACCGAAGCCAGGTGCCCAGGCAAAGGAACCACCTGACAGACCATGGCTAAAAAACTCGAGGATCTGGAGACCGGCAAGCGCCAGAAGAAAGCACGAGGGAAAGGAAAGGAAGGGCTGCAGAAGGAAAAGGAGACAGAGAGAAGCACAATGGACACCTAAGTGAGCATGCTGGCAGTCCCAAGCAAGGGGCTCCCATGTCAGACCCAACATGAAGAGACTCCATGTTATGCCAAGGAACATGAGGAACACTGTCAGGGGCTCATGTGAGTGCCCAGATCCGGGCACTGAAGCATAAAGTGTCAGGATTAGGTAGGGCTGGGATGGGGTAGGGGCAGCATGCAAGGCGAGAGGGCAGGAAAGGAAAGGGAAGGGAAGGGATCTCTCAGGGCTGGGTTGGAACAAGTCACATGTTAACTGCCAGGCCTCAATATTCAGGCAGCAAAGGGGACTCAGGCAAAAGGCAGGGCTGTGTTTCTCATAGGGAACCTTAAGGGTGCAGAGGCCAGCCAATTTGGCTCCTCTGCCCAGGTGAGTAGATCCTCAGAGGGGACCTGCACTAAAGGAAGGTCAAAAGAGGGCACTGTGTGGGGATACCTGGCATACACTTTTGTGGGGGTGGTCAGGTGGCAGCCAGGACCCATTCAAAGAGCCCAGGCTAGGGAGAAGAAGGGAAAGCGAAGGGTTCTGGCAGTGCCAGGATACCGCAGCACCAGTGGAACAGAGGGGAGGCACAGGGTGACCCCTGTAAAATCAAGGGAAGTGAATGGGTGCTCGTGAAGGGCAGCCAAGGGCTTACACAAGAAGCTGGAGAGCCAAGTGCTAGCACCTGGGGTTGGATTAATGAAAAGGAACATGGATGGGGACGTAGAGAGGGGAGAAAGAAGAGCATGCTACAATTGTGAACAAACAGGACATTTTAAAAGGAATTGCCCCATAGGAGGAGGGTTTAACAAAACTATGCATCAAAGGAGTAGAATACCGGGTATTTGCCCACGATGCCGTAGAGGGAGACATTGGGCTAATGAATGCCGTTCTCAAACCACCATAGAGGGTACTCCATTATCAAAAAACGAACAAGGACCAGGTGTCTATCCACAATATTGTGGAGAAAGGCATCGGGCTCCATTGCCAAAAAATGGACAGGGGGGCCCAATGCTCCGGGGCCCAAGACCACAAATATACGGAGCACTGGAGGAACCCAGCAACCCCATCAGGGTAGTGCCCAGGACACATTGTCCATTAGATTCCTCATCATACAAACCAGAGGGAGTGCAGGGTTGGACATCTGCGCCTCCGCCAGAGCAGTACTAACTCCAGAGATGGGAGTTCAAATCATTCCCACAGGGGTAAAAAGACCTCTTCCCAAAGGAACAGTAGGCTTATTATTGGGATGCAGTTCTTCTACTCTAAAAGGACTTATGATAAGTCCTGGGGTAATTGATCCCAATTATGAAGGTGAAATAAAAATTATAGCTAGTTCTCCAAAGGGTATATTAGTAATTTCACCAGGAGATAGAATAGCACAGTTACTAATAATACCCAGCCTATATGATAAATTTTCTAGTCGTACTGTAGAAAGAGGTTCCAAGGGATTTGGCTCCACAGGTGTAGATTGGGCTATGCTTTCTTTAAATTTAGATTCTCGCCCCATGCTAAAACTAAATATTCAAGGACATGAATTTAATGGGCTACTGGATACAGGTGCAGACCTTAGCATCATCTCTCATCAAGAATGGCCAAAACATTGGCCATTACAACAAGCCACTCAAATGCTTTGAGGCCTAGGAGTGGTGACTAATCCCCATAGAAGTGCAATGGTATTAGATTGGAAGGATCCTGAAGGATGTGAAGGAACTATACAGCCATATGTATTGGATCTTCTTCCTGTAAATTTATGGGGACGAGATGTCCTAGATCAATTAGGTTTGGCATTAACAAATAGCATTAATCAAAATGCACCCACTATTATGGCTAGACAAGGTTTTAGGAAAGGAAAAAGATTAGAAAACCAAGAACAAGATAATGCCAAACAAAACAAACAGAATGAAACAAAATTGGAACAACAAAAAATCATTATATCAGCCTTTCTATCCTCCTGAAATGTCCATCCGTCCTTTCGCCCTATCTGTTCCTCAGATGTGAGCAGTTTTTCTTCCATTTTACACATCTCCAGGGACAGGCAACTTAAAAGAAAAGTGAAACAAAACAAAAGAAGAATCTTAAAATGGCTACCCATCATCTCACCCTGCCCTCAGGGGCGAGCAGTTTACCTTATCACTTACCCTCAGTCGTTCCCCCGTGGGAGCCACCAAATGCAGAAGTCTGGCTGGGCACATTTCAGGAGCCACTTGTCAAAAGAAATGAACTTTATTTTCAGAACACACACACCACACCACACAGCTCTTCAGGAAAAACCCTCAGATCCCAACTGCCACCACAGGCTTCCCACAAGCCTCTCAACTTCCCCCACTCCTCCTGCTCTTGAGGCTGATTGGCTGGGTCGTGTGGGCAGAGCCAAAAAAAGTCCCCCAATGAGCAGCTCTGTGGTCTGAAAGGGCTGGGAAACAGCCCAATTAGCATCACCGCAGAGGAGCCAATCATTTGGCAGCTAGAAGTTTGCTGGGGCTGCTGTGAGCCAATCATCAGCTGGCAGCTGGAAGTTTGCTGGCAGCTGAAAATTTGCTGGGGCCCCTTCAGCTGTGGCTCTCAACACCTGGGGTTGGATTAATGAAAAGGAACAAGGATGGGGAAGTAGAGAGGGGAGAAAGAAGAGCAGGTGGCACAGGGGGAGAAAGGCTGAAGGCCCACATACACTGCAGGGTGTCAGGGTTCTGGAGCAGGGCCTGGGCTGATGGAGGCCAAAGGGCCCAGGCAAGTGGCAGGGCTATGTTTTCCCAATGGGAGCCCGCAGGAGCAAGAGGCCAGGGCAAGTCTCCTGGCCCTTGTGAGCATCCTGGGAATGGGATGATGAAAGCAGACCTGGTAGAGACAGAAAGGACAGGAGAGGCTAAGGAGGGCAGAGCCTAAAGGGCCACAGGACAGATGTGAGTGGGGTGTGGGCTAGGACCCAAGCAAGGAGCAAAGGTAAGGAACTTAGAGGAGGGCCCAGGCCAGAGGAGAGCATGGAAGGCCTGGGCCAGGAAGGCGGGCTGCACTAGCATACTGCAATATAAGGAAGCCATGTTCTTAATTAAGTTTGTTCTTAATTAACATAAACTAGGTACAGCAGTCAACCAATAATGAATCATCATCTTAAAGATTACTCACAGTTTAACTTAATTGACATAATCTAGACACAGCAGTCACTCATTAAGGAATCTCTATCATCTTAATGGCTCGCTGGCATTACTTCACAAACCACTCCCTCTGGCAAAGTGCCAAGCGCCATCTTGACTTGTTTACAGACCCTAACACCCTTCTTCTTTGTTGGGACCCTATCCTAGGTCTGGATAATTGGCTGCATCAGATCAGTCATGAACCAGGGTTTCTCCATGTAGGAGGAAGTATGATTTTTCCAGCTTATTAGCACAATGATGGTGAAAGGTTGGCACACAAAAATGCCTTGTCTCCCTCAGGTGTTTCCCTCTGGTCAATATGGGCAGGTCCTTTAGCCCCTTACAGGGGCATCTGAAGTGCTCTCATATGGGTTGTGGTTCTGGTCTTGGGACAAATCTCCCACCTTAATCTTGGGAGGTGAAAGAGTCTTTGGTTCTAGGAAGCCTTTGACTCTTAGGACACCAAAGAGGAAGGAATAGGCAGTATCAGGGGGCATCATTTGTTGCTTCTGAGGATGATGGGGCTGAGGAGACAGTTTTCTGTCTCAGTGGTCTTGGCAAAGTTGGGTAGAGTGGCACATAAGGTGGTGGGTCCTCTTCTGGCTCATGGGGAAAACTGTTTCCCTTCCTGTTTTTCCTCCATCAGGTATTCTAGTTAGCTGCTTTCCACTGGGTCTTAGAGAACACTAGGCTTCTGGCTAACATTAGCTTGGACTGTCTGCCTAGACAGGCTCTCAACCAAGGGGGCTGTTTCTGTACTATCTCTTGACAGCAATCAATGTAAGAGAAATGGATCAGGGACTCCATCAATAATCAAAAGGACCTCAGCAATGACTCTCTCATCTAAAGATCCTTCTGGTGGCCAATCCACATCTTGGGTGGGCCATTCTAATTCAGAGAGTATGCCACTTTTGTGGAGTGAGTTTCACCCCAGAGTTACCAGGAAAACCTTCCTAAAGGTTTCTACCAAACATTTCAGAAGGTGAAGTTTTCTTTGTGTGCCTCCCATGTTCCAGCCTGCATCAGAGTCACATATTTAGGAGAATACTTGCTTTGTACATCTTTGGCTGTTCCCCTTGCAGGGACTTAGGGCTCTCTTAGGCTTGTGGGTTGTCATCAACCCTCGACCTGGAGCTTTCACCTAGACTTTGGTTGGTGAAATTCCACCAAAGACTGTATGAGGTGCCATGGAACATTGGATCAGGACTCCACACTCACTTCTGCCCTGGGGTTGAGTAGAAAACTTTCCCTTTGTTCAGCACATTTTCATACTTTTCCCACAGACATGGTGAGAAAAAAATTTCGATACTGCCCAAATGCCAACAATTCCAAACCAAACAAAAAGGGTGTCACGGTTTCCCCTCTGCTCACTGACCCCAAACACAGACTACTCGGGTGACTCCCTGGGTCTGATTCAGCTCCAACCACTTTGAAGAATACTCAGGACCCAATAGAGGTTGATCAAGCCTCTCTTCCACCTGCTTAGGCCTCGAGGAGAAGTCAGGTGGGCTTCAAAAACAAATGGACCGAGGTCCTAACTGTTCAGTTGAGCAGTGGTCCAAAACCCTAATTTTGGTTTCTGCTGCCTGTGAGTCTGTATGTGCTCTGAGGTGGCAAACCCAGGGTGCTGGGTGAGTTGATCCTGCTTCAGGCCAAGAGTGGCCTGGGTATGCCAAGGGGAACACTATCCCCCACTGCCCAAAGGAAGTGGGTCCCTGGAGACAAGAGAGGCATAATAGCCTTCTCTAACCTCCTCTGTCTCATCCGGGTCCCCACAAATGTTGTAGAGACAAATGAGACAAGGCACTGAACATAGCAGGAAACAGTTTTGTTTGGCTGCAGCCAGGCTCAGAGGGCACAGCTTTCGCTGTAATCAATCAATCCCATGAAACCAGAGTTCAGGTAGTTTCAGAATTTTATACCCAGCATGTAAGGGGAGGAGTTAATAAGTTCACAGTTTGAAAAAGTTCACATAAAAGCAACTTTTTCTTTCACTGTTTTGAGCAAGTTAACTCTTCAAGGACAAAACCTGAAAAGGTGAGAGTTATTTTCCTCATTTTTCCTCTCCCTTCCAGTTGTTACCATAGAGCCCAGTTGGTAACATATATTAAAAATGTACACAGCTCTGGGAAGCCCAGCTCAAGGCCAGCAGCCTTCTTTGCACATTTCTACAAACTACTATACTGGATATGTTTGTGATAAACTAGTGCCCAGCACCTGGAGTGCTGGTATCTTCTCGGCCAGTGGCCAAGTAAAACAGGGCAATAGAAAAATAGGAAGTTAATCTACATTGAACTCTTTTGCAGAGACTCTTTTGCTGATGGTCCTAAAATCAGCCATGGTGAAGAATTCTGGAGAAGCCAAGTTAAGACTTTTCTGTGGAGGAAGGATGTTGAGACTTCAATACAAGGAGAACAGAGGGAAGGCACAGGAGGGGGCTCAATAAAGGGGATTGAAATCAAGGGAAAGGAACAGGGTCCTGGAGAAGGGCAGCCTCAAGCAAGGAGACAAGCCCAGGAATGGAGATCCAAATGCGTTTGCCCAGGCAGGGATCTCATGAAACCAGACAGGGAAGGGAGGGGATTGAGGGGAGAAATGGGCATGGGTGGGGCAGGGAGAGGAAGTCTCAAGGCCTAGGTCCACTGATGGGTGTCAGGGTTGGGGAACAGGGCCTGGGCTGAGGGAGGCCAAAGGGTCCAGATAAAGAAGAAGGGCTACATTTTCCCCAAGAGAGCCTCCAAGGCCAAGGGCCAGTTCCAGTTCCTTGGTTCTGGTGAGCATCTTGGTAACAGGATCAGGAAAGGGGGCACCAGAGGGACAGTGACAAAAGGAGGTCCCAAGGAGCGCACAGCAGGAAGTGCTGGAGTACGCTTGTTGAATGGGATGGGGGCCAGAACCAGGGATACCAGGCTAGGGACCTCTAGGAGGGCCCCATCCTGAAAGAGCAGGGAAGGACAGGGCTGGCCAGGCAGGAAACACTATGGTTCTGCCATGCAGGGAATCCAAGGGGAGGAAGGAAGCAGCCCAAAAGAGGGGCTCCCAGTACAAACTCAGGGAAGCACAGAGCAAGAAGAGCTACCAGAGGCTCAAGTGAGGAGACAGGCCAGGGAATCGAGAGACAAGGGCCAGGGCTGAGGCCAGAGGAAAAGGACAGTGGACATGGCAGAGGAGGGAAGGCAGGGGATAGGGCAGTGGGGAGGCAGTCTCCAGTCCCAGTGACATTTCCAGGACTCAGGTTTCCCAGAGTAGGACCAAGGGCCCAGGGATAGTAAGAGGCCCAGGCTAGGGACAGGGCTCTCTTTCCCATGAGGTACCCTGCCCAGACTGGGGCTTGGGAAAGTATGGGGGCCATGAGGAGGATGACGGGAGGGCATGGCAGGGGATTGCAGTGGTTGCAGAGAGGGGCAAGATCCAGGACCAAAGCAGGATCCCAGGCAAGGGACCAATCCCACCAACAGAGCATTAGAAACCCAAGAAGCAGGAGGCCAGCACTCCAGGGGAAAGCACAAGTGGAAGGAGAGGAAGGATTGGTGCTAGGATGTGGAAACAGAGGGCAGAGCAAAGGGCACCCAGTGTAGTGCACTAAGGGACCCAAGCAAGGGACCCCCAAGTAATACCCAATACGAAGTGACACCTTGTGTTGCAATGCAACATGAGGAACGTGATCTGGGGCTCAAGCAAGCAGCCAGGTCCAGAAACTGGAGCGTGAAAAATCAGGGTTAGGGAGGGCTGGGTTGGTGTAGGGGTATCATGCAGGACTAGATGGTAGGCGAGGGAAGGGAGATGATCACACAGGGTAAGGTCAGCAGAAGGCCCAAGTCCACTGCCAGGTGTCAACATTTGGAAGGCGAAGGGGGCCCAGGCGAGGGGCAGGACTTGGTTTCCCATAGGGAGCCTTCGGGACCCAGAGGCCTGCCAATTCCACTCCTCTGCCCCAGGTGAGTAGAACCTCACAAAGAGACTAGTACCAAAGGACGGACAAATAAGGGCACTGTGAGGGGATACCTTGCATCTGGAATTGGAGGCAGGGTCTTTGGGGAGCCAGAACCCCTTTGAGGATGCCAGGCTAGGGAGAAACAGGGGGAAGGGAGGGTCTGGGCAGTGCCACTTTACCACAGTACAAGGGGAACAGAGAGGAGGTGCAGGAGGAGGCTGGAAAAATCGGCCTGAAATCAAGGACAGGGACAGAATCCTAGAGAAGGACAGCCAGGGTTCAAGCAAGGGACAAGGCCAAGGAGTGGAGAGCCAAGTGACAGGACCTAGGCTGGTTTCTAGTGAAAATGGGGAGGGGAGGGTGAATAGAAATGGGAGCAGGTAGCACAGGGAGAGGAAGGCTCAAAGACCAGGTCCACTGCTAGCTGTTAGGGTTGGGGTGTAGGGCCTTGGCTGATGGAGGCCAAAGGGCCCAGGCAAGGGGCAGGGCTACATTTTCCCAAAGGGAACTCGAAGGGCCAAGAGGCCAGGTCAAGTCCCCGGACCTGGTGTGCATCCTAGTAAAGGGATTTGGAAAAGGGGCACAACAGGGACAGGGACAACAGGAGGTCCAAAGAAGGGCACAGCAGAATAGGCCGGAGGATGTGTGTTTTGGGGTTGGGGGCCAGGATCCCAGCAAGGAGACCCGGCTGGGAACCTAGATGTAGTCCCATGTCAGGGCAGAGCAGGGAAGGGCAGGACCAGGCAGGTGGGCAGCACTAGAGTTCTGCAAGGAAGGGAAGTAGAAAATTGGCCCAAGTGAGGGGGGAAAAGTCAAATCCTAGGGATGCTGGGAGCAAGAAGAGGCACCAGAGTCTCCATGGAGGAGCTAGGCCAGGGAATTGAGAGCCAAAGGCCAAGGCTGGGGCAGGGGGCTCAGGACAGTATACAGGGCCAGGGAGGGAAGTCAGGGGATCTGAAATGTGACACGCAGGCTCAAGGCCTAGGGCCTCTGCCAGGTGTCCAAGTTCTATGTTCAGGACCAAGGGCCAAAGGAGAGCAAGGGGCCCAGGCAAGGGGCAGGGTTCTGTTCCCATAAGGTGCTCTGGCCCAGATGAGTATCCAGGGCCATTGAATGGGCAAAGGGGCCTGGCAAGGTCAGGGCCCAGGAAGAAGGCAACGGGAGGGCACGGCATGGGGTCTTGGTGGGTGCGGAGGGGGCCCAGAGCCAGGACCCAAGCAAGGAGCCCAGGCAAGGGTCTTGCCTGACCAACCATAAATGAGGGATCTAAAAAGCAGGAGGCTCCTGAGTGTGCCCAGGTAAAACGCAAGGGGATGGGAAGAAAGGGGTGACCCAAGAAGGAGGAGTCACCTGGAAGCACAGGGCAATCCAAGAGAAGCACGCCATGGGGCCCAAAACAGAATGACACCAGTGAAGCCACACAATGTCATGTGACTTGGACACGCAGACAGGAGCTCAGTTGAAGTTTCAGGGTCAGGGATGGCTGAGTTGTGGTTGTAGCAGCATTAAAGTCCAGAGAGCTGGTGAGGGGAGCGAGCGAATGGTACAGGGGGCATGTCTGGAACAAAGCACACTTCCATTGCCAGGTGTCAGGTTTCTGGCAGCCAGGGCATCAGGTGAGGGGCAGGGCTGTGTTTCCATAGGGAGATTTCAGGATAGATGGCAGTAGTCGGCCCTCAGTGAGTAGATCCTCAGAGAGGGATCAGAAGCAAAGGAGGGCCAAAGGAGGGGACTGTGAGGAAATGCCTTTTGAACAACGTGGCAGGGAGTTGGTGGGGAGTAAGGACCCAACCAACGAGCCTAGTCTAGGCAGAAGCAGTGGAGGGATGGGTCCAGGCAGTGCCAGGATACCACAGCAGAAGGAAAACAGAGGGAAGGCATAACAGGGCCCCAATTAAGGGGCCTGAAATCAAGGTACATGAGCAAGATCCTTGAGCATGGCGGCCAGGGTCTCAAGCAAGCAGCCAGGCCTAGGAACAAAGAGACACGTGCAAGGGCCGGGGCCATTGGCACATGAAAACAGACAGGGATGGTGAGGGGACAGAGGCAAGGGAGGGAGCTGGTGGCTCAAAGGAGGAAGGTTCAAGGCCCAGGCCCACTGCAAGGTGTCAGTGTCTGGGAGCAGGGCCTGGGATAAGGGAGGCCAATTGGCCTATGCAAGGGGAAGGGATACATTGAACACAATGGAGCCCACAGGGCCAAGAGGCAAGGTTCAGTCTCCTGTCCTGGGTGAGTATCCTGGGAAAGGGATCAGGAAAAGGTGCCTGGCGGCAACAGGGACTATAGGAGGATTAAAGGAGGGCGCAGGCTGAAGGGCCAGAGGAACAGTGTGGGTGGAATATGGGCTAGAATACAAGCAAGGATCCCAGGCTAGGAACCTAGAGAAGGGCCCAGATCAGGGGAGAGTATGGAAGGGCAGGGCCAGTAAGGTGGAGCTACACTAAGGTACTGCAGTACAGGGACTCCAAGGGAAGCAGAGAAGCAGCCCTAGAGAGGGGCCTGCACACCAAGCCCAGGGAAACACTGAGCAACCAGGGCCACCAGAGGCTCAAGCTAGGAGCCAGGCCAGGGAATGAAGAGCCAAGGGCTTGGGAAGAGGTCTCAGGTAAGTGGACAAGGGTAGGAAGTGAAGGAAGGGGATCTAGCATGGGTGAGTAGGCTCCAATCCCAGGGCGACTGCAAACTTTTAGGGTTCTGGGGGCAGGACCAAGGACCCAGTGAGAGCCAAGGGCCCAGGCCAAGGGTAGGGCTGTGTTTCCTATAAGGCACATTGGCACAGATGAGAATCCAAAGCAAGGGACTGGGCAAATGTGGCTGGCAAGGGAAGGGGGCCAAGAGGAGGGCAACAGGAGGGCTCAATGTGAGGTCATAGTGGGTGTGGAGAGGGGCGAGAGCCAGGAACCAAGCAAGGAGTCCAAGCAAGGGACCGACCCAACGCAAGATGATGAGAGACCCAAGAAGCAGGGGATCGAATGAGGGGAAAGCAGGGAAGGGGAGGGAGGAAGAGACAATGCGAGGATGAGGAGACAGTGGGAGGGCAGGCGGTGCAAGGGGCACTGAGGGGAGCGAGGTACAGAGCACAAGAAAGGGTCCCCCACCTCCGACCCAACATGAAGAGATGCCACTTGAAAGCACGTGACACTATACCACATGAGGAACGAACACAGTCAGGGGCCCAGGTGAGGAATCAGGCCCGAAGACTGGAGCACAAAGAGTCAGGGTTCTGGAGGGCTGGGTTGGGGTAGGGGCAGCATGGAAGGGGAAAGGACAGGGGAGGGAAGGGAGGGGATCGAGCAGAGCGAGATCCACAAAAGGCCCATATCCATTGCCAGGTGTCAGGGTTCAGGGAGCCAAAGGGGCCCAGGCAAGGGGCTGGGCTCCGTTTCCCACAGGAGCCTTCAGGGTGCAGAGGCCAGCCAATTCCACTCCTCTGCCCCAGGTAAGTGGATCCTCAGGGAGGCACCTGGACCAGAGCAGGGCTAGGGAAGGTAGGGAGAGGAGAGAGGGGAGATGGTGGCCCACAGGTAGGAAGGCTCAAGGCCCAGGTCCATGGATAGGTGTCAGATTTGAGGAGCAGGATCCGTGCTGAAGGAGGCCAAAGGGCCCAGGCAAGGGGGGGGGCTACTTTTACCCTTTGGGAGCCAGGAGGACCAAGAGGCCAGGTCCACCTCCCTGGCATGGGTGTGAATTCTGGGAAAGGGATAAAGAAAGGGAGCTTGACAGTGACAGGAATGAAAGGAGAGCCAACAAGGGCACAGCTGGAAGGGCCAGAGGACAGGTGCTAGTGGGGTAGGGCCTGGACCCTAACAAGGAGCCCAGGTTAGGGACCTAGAAAAGTGGCCACACCAGGGGAGAACAGGGGAAGGGCAGGCTTGGTAGGTGGGCGGCACTAGTGGACTGCAGTGCAGGAACACCAAGGGGAGCAGGGAAGCAGCCCAATCAAGGGGCTCATAGTCAATGCCAAGGCATGCTCTGTGCAACAAGGGGACATCAGAGGCTCAAGCAGGAAGCCAGGACAGGGAATGGAGAGCCAAGGGCTGGGGCGGGGCAGGGGGTTCAGGACAGTGTACAAGACTTGGGTGGGAATGCAGGGGATCCAACAGGGGCAGGCAGGTACAGGCCCAGGGGACACTGCTAGGTGTCAGGGTTCCAGATGCAGGACCAAGCACCCAGAAAGAGCAAGAGGCCCAGGCGAGAGGCAGGGCTCTGTTTCCCATTAGGCGCCCTGGCTCAGATTAGAATCCAGGGACAGGGACCTGGCAAAGGAGGCCTGTCAAGGGAAGGGGGACAGGAGCAGGGCGATGGGAGGGCATGGCGGGGGCTCCTGGTGGGAGCTCAGAGGAGTCAGACCCAGGACACAAGCCACCAGTCCAGGAAAGGGACCCACCTGACCGATCATAGATGAGAGACCAAAAAAGAAGGAGACCCATAAGCACCAGGGGAATTCTCGAGGGTAGGTGAGGAATGGATTGTACAAGGACCAGAAGACAGAGAAAAGTGCAAGTGGCACCTAGGGGAGCCCACTGGGGGACACAAGCAAGAGACCCCCAGGTCAGACTCAACACAAAGAGACTCCATGCTATTATACTGCCATAGCCAGGGTAGAGAGGACATGCCTCTCCAGAGGGGAAACCTCTTCCACCTGAGTGTCCAGGGAAGTTTCTATACTGCCACAGGAAGGGTAGGGGGAAACTCGCCACTTCAGGTGGGAGACCCCTCCCACCTGGGTGTCAGGGGAGGTCATATACAACAGTTACCAGGGTAGAGGGTTCTTGCCCCTCAAGGTGGGAGACCCCTCTGACCAAGGTGTCAGGTGGAGCTCATATTCTGCAGCACCCAGGGTAGAGGGGACTCACCCCTCCACATTGGAGACCCCTCCCACGTGAGTATGGTTGAGGGCAGCTCGTATACCACCGTAGCAAGGGTAGAGGGGACTCGCCTCTCCATGCACAGAACCTCTCCCACTTGGGTGTCAGGGGAGCTCCTACACCACTTCAGCCAGGGTAGAAGGGACCCGCACCTCTAGGCAGGAGACCCCTCCCACCTGGGTGTCTGGGAGAGCTCCTATACTGCAGCAGCCAGGGGAGAGCCACTCACCTCTCCAGGCGAGAGACCCCTCCCATCTTGGTGCTAGGTTGAGCATGAATTCTGCCTTAGCCAGTGTAGAGGGGACTTGCCCCTCCCAAGCACGAGCCCCCCACCTGTGTGTTGGAGCAGGGCAGGTATACAGCTGCAGCCAGGGTAGCAGAGACTCGCCCCTCCAGGAGGGAGACTCCTTTCACCTGGTTGTCAGGGGGAGCTCTTATCGTGCCACAACCATTGTAGATGGGACTCGCCCCTCAAGGCAAGAGACCCCACCCCCTTGGTGTTGGGGGATGCTCCTATATCTCCAAAGCCAGGGTGGAGGGACTCGCCCCTGCAGTCAGGAGACACCTAAAACCTGGGTGTCAGTGGGAGCTCCTATACCACAGGCAGGGTCCAGGGACTCCACCCTCCAGGTAAGAGACTCCTCCCAACATTGTGTCAGGAGAGCTCCTGTACTTCAGCCAGCCAGGGTGAGAGGACTCGCCCCTCCAGGTGGGAGACCCTTTCCGCCTGGGTGTCTCAGGTAGCTTGTATACAACCTTAGCCAGGATAGAGGCGTCTTGCCCTCCAGTTGGGAGACCCCTCCTACCTGGGTGTGGGGGGGGAGCTCACATACCACTGCAGCCAGGGTAGAGGGTACTTGCTGCACCAGGCAAGAGACAGACCCCTCCCACCAGGCTTTCAGGGGGAGGTTGTATACTGTCACAGCTAGGGTAGAGGGGACTCAGGTCTCCAGGCAGAAGAACCGTCCCACCCTGGGTGTCAGGGAAAGCAAGTATACCACTACAGCCAAGGTAGAGGGTACTCGCTCCTTCATGCTGGTGACCTCTCACATCTGGGTTGGGGAGGGGAGCTAGTATACCTCTGCAGCCAGGGTAGTGGGGACTCGCCCCTCTAGGCAGGAGACACCTCCCACCTGGGTGTCAGGGGAGCTCCTATACCGCACCAGCTAGTATAGAGGGGACTTGCCCCTCTTGGCACGGTGACCCCTCCTACCTGGGTGTCAGGGGGAGCTCATATATTGCAGCAGACAGGGTAGAGACGACTTGCTCCTCCAGTCAGATGACCCCTTCCACCTGGGTGACAGGGGAGCTCATATGCTGCCACAGCCAGCATAGAGGGAACTCGCCCCTCCAGGAGGGGACCTGTCTCACCTGGGTGTTGGTGGGTGTTAGGGTCTGTAAACAAGTCAAGATGGCACCTGGCATTTTGCCACAGGGAGTGGTTTGTGAAGTAACGCCAGGGAGCCATTAAGTGTGGAGATTCCTTATTGGTTGACTGCTGTATCTAGTTTATGTTAATTAAGATATGCTGTGTGGAATGTATATATACCCCTCCTGTCCTGCAATAAATGGCTCCCACTCCTGCTGTATCAATGTACACAAGTTGCTCATCACCACCCCCCACCCCCCACCCCCACCCCCCCACCCCCCCCCCCCCCCCCCGGTTATTTTGCTGCAGCCGGACTGCGGCAGATGGTGGCCCCTCCGGGGAGCCCCAGGACACTCTGGGGTAAGTGACGAAAAAAAAGCTGCCCATCCATAGATAGGACGGGAGCAAATCTGCTCGTCCCTAGGCAGATAGGGCGAGAGGAAAAATGGTCATTTGAGAAAATGGAGAAGATTGATACAGTATGTTTGTGTCTGGTTTTGTCTTGAAATGTTGTATTGTCTTTGTGACGAAAATATGGAAGGGGTGTTAAGTAAATACTAAGGGAAGGAGGCACCCCAGTGGAAACCAAGAATAGTTAGGGCATGTGTTGATGGAAGCCCAGGAACTCTAGTCAGAAAGAAAAAGAAAGTTTAGAGGAGGAAGGATTATCAGGAAAAAAGTTACAGCAAAAGGCTAATACTGAATACTTTTCATTACCAGAGGGTGCATGAATGGGGCGGTGGCTGCCACGTGCGGGAGCCGGTCATGGTGCAGCAAGGACTTTCCAAGCGGCAGCAGTGGGCTCTTCCCCGCCCCCCGCCTGGGGAGCAGGATGCCACTGGGAGAGCCCAAATCCAAACCTGACCCAGAGGCACAGTCCCGAAGGCTCTTGCTACCTATGCCCAGTGGCAATTTGAGTCTGGAACACTCCTCGGACTCTCCCGGGGGCCATTTGGGGCTTCCCAGGACACTGCAGGTGGAAGATGGGCCCGGCCTGCGTCCCTGAAGTTTGATCATTTCCAAGGCCAGTAACTACAATGGTTCTCCCACACCTGGAAGCTAATGAGTAATGAGCACTATTAAGGCTTATTTCAAATGTAAAAAACCTTGAGATAATGTACTAAATTGTTCAGAAGGTTGTTTTCTTAGTGGAATACTACACCTCCTGGACTGTGATTTAAGCTAGCTGCCTGCAGAACTTACCTGGACTGTGATTTAAGCTAGCTGCCTGCAGAACTTACCTGGACTGTGATTTACCTGGACTGTGAGTTAATCTATTGAGGCTTTACCTGGACTGAGACAACAAACTGTAATCTACAACAAATTGTAACTCGGTATCTTTGCTAACGGTGTCATTGCTGGTACAATTTTTCCAAGGGCTTCTTGCATGGAGCCATCAATTGGCTTGGTATTGTGGCATTTTGTATTCTCCCCTTCTGCTTGTAGCAGATTATTTATGGTGTTTGTGTAAAAACCACTATGGTTATTATTTGAATTAAACAAAAGGGGGAAATGTTAGGGTCTGTAAACAAGTCAAGATGGCACCTGGCATTTTGCCACAGGGAGTGGTTTGTGAAGTAACGCCAGGGAGCCATTAAGTGTGGAGATTCCTTATTGGTTGACTGCTGTATCTAGTTTATGTTAATTAAGATAAGCTGTGTGGAATGTATATATACCCTCCTGTCCTACAATAAATGGCTCCCACTCCTGCTGTATCAATCAACACAAGTTCCTCATCACCCCCCAGTTAGTTTGCCCAGCCAGCTGGGCTGCGGCAGGTGGGAGCTCATACACCACCCACAGCCAGTGTATAGGGGACTCTCCCCCTCAAGGCGGGAGACCCCTTCCACCGGGATGTCCTGGTGAGCTCCAATAGTGCTGCAGGAAGGGTATAAAGGACTCTCTGCTCAAGGAGGGAGAATCCTCCCACCTCAGTGTCAGGGGAGATCCTATACTACAGGATAGAGGGAACTCGCCCCTTTACGTGGAAGACACCCTCCCACCTGGGTGTCAGGTGGAGCTCATACACCCCAGCAGCCAGGATAAAGGCAACTTGCACCTCCAGGCTGGAGACACCTCCCACTTGGTAATGGGGGTAACTCCTATACCGCCATAGCCAGGGTGGAGGGGACTCGCCCCTCCAGGCCAAAATGTGTGTCTGGCCGAGGGGGAGTTTGTATAGAGCTGCAGCTGGGGTAGCAGCCAGGGTAGAGGGTACTCGCCCCTTCAGGCTGTGAGCTTGAAAACGTAATGCTTACTGTCCTTGATGGACAGTAAGCTTGCCTGCAAAAGGGATGTTCCATCAAGGTTTAGAGAAGGTAACAGGAAGCATCCTTGCAAAGGAGATGTTTGCTGTCTTTGATGGAGCTTGCCCGCAAGCGGGACATTCTGTCAAGGTTTAGATAAGGTAACAGTGAATATGCTCCCAAAAGAGATATTGCTGTCCTTGGTAGGGCTTGCTCTCAAATGGGATGCTCTGACAAGTGGGCTAGGAGGGCGCTGAGAAAATTTTTATCTTTTTAACAAAAAGAAGAGCTCAGAATGCTCCGGCCCAAGAGTAGATTAAGCCATGAGAAGCAGGTCACTTCTGATTAGAAAGTTACTTCTGTACACTATGTTTAGCTAGCCTAAACACCTGATTTATTGCTGTTGGAAGGCTGCCTTCTTTGTTCACAATACTATAAAAAGACTGCTGTATACAATAAAAGGGTTTTTTTCTTCTGCTTCTTCGGCTTCTGCTGCTTGTTCTTTCTTGTTCATGTTGACCTGTGAGTGAATTATTTGTGACATTTGGCATAGTCAGCAGGATCCAGCACCAAAAAGGGTAAGCACCTGGGTTTGAGAAAAAGAAAGGCGAACTTTTGGGATTAACATAGCATCAAAAGGGTATTCACCCTGGGTTGAGAAAATGAGAGAGTGTCTTTCAGAATTAATATAGTATTGAAAGTGTATTCACCCCAGGTTTATAAAACTAAAGGGGAACTTTCAGAATTAACATGGGAAACTCCCAGTCCTTAAAGGAACAATATGTGGAGTTACTACAAGGATTATTATATTCCACAGGGGTAAAACCATCTCATAATAGACTCAAGGAGTTATTTAAAATTATAGAATGTCAGTGTCACTGGTTCCAGTATCAACGAAGATCCAGTTAAATTTAGGAGAATGGAAACTGGTTCAGAAAGAGTTCCCTAAGCAGCATCAGGCTGGAAATGTTATTTCTTTAAAGATTTGGACAATGTGTAGTGCTATTTGTCAAGAATTACAATTATTAAAGAGCAATAATGAAAAGGGTTCTTATTATGAAAGCAAAGTTGATACGTCAGAATCTGATACTAAGGTTAATAAAATGGAGCCCAAGGAAGATATCTGTGATACTGTAGATGATTCTCCTAAATCAGTTCTGGATGATGAGGGGGGATTCAGAAAGTTCAGATAGTGACTCTAGTATGAAAGAAATAATGGAGGCCTTTGTGGAAAAAAATGAAAATTAAAAAAACAAAGATCCTCTCTTAAACTTACTGCTCCTTCTAATGTTTCTCTCTTTCCAATGTCAAAGTCTAAAGTTGATGTGGGTAGAGAACAACAGCACTTTTCATTTCCTCTTACTATGATACATGATGATGATGATCTTACAGCTCTTCCTGGTGGTTTTGTTAATCCACCATATTTATTTCCTATAAATAGTCAACGAAACCTTCATAATCCCCAAATGATTAATATTCATTATACTGCAGTGGAATAAAAGTTTATAAAGGATTTAAAAGTTGTGGTCTCTCAATATGGCCCTCAGTCTCCCTTTGTGCTAGGTATATTAGAAAATTTGGGAACTTCTAAATTACTTATTCCTTTGGATTGGGAGGCAAAACAGTTTTTGAAGGATCTCATTGGTTACAACTGAGAAGTTGGTGGGAAGATGGGGCATAAAAACAAGCTCGAGAGAATGAGACTCAAAATCCCCCCTGGACCTATGGAGGATAAGTTAATGGAGGAAGGTAATTACCATGCCTTTAGAGAGCAGGCTCAATATACAGATCTAGATCTTCAACAAGTCTGACAGGTTTTCTTGAGAGCTTGAAGACGTGTAATACCCACTGGTCAAGCACAACCTTCCTTTACTAAAACTGTACAAGGGTCTACTGAAACTTATACTGATTTTCTTCAAGACTGTGTACTTCAGTAATGAGGGCAGTGGGTCAAGATCAAATATCAAAGGTAATATTGGAAACATTAGCATTTGAAAATGCAAACCCTGAATGTAAGAGTATTTTTGGGCCATTAAAAGGACAAAACGCCTCATTGAGTGAATATCTGAGAGCTTGTGCTAGAGTGGGAGGAAATGAACATCAAGCTTCCATTTTTGCTGCAGCCATAGCTAGAGCCCTTAAATACAATAAACCAGGGACTTGTTTCAATTGTGGTAAAGTAGGTTATTTGAGAAGGGATTGACACAAAAAAGGTAACAATAGTAATAATAGTATATCTCCAAAGACAAAAAGGATACCTACTGAAATTTGCCGACGATGTAAATGAGGCAAATATTGGACTAATGAATGTCATTCTAAGACAGATAAAGATGGAAACCCTTTGCAGCAGTCAGGAAACTAGTCACTGGGCCGTCATCCCTGGGGCCCATAAACAACACCGGGGATCACTTCTCATTTGTTTCTGGCAACTGTGACCCCCAAGTTGGGTCACCCACCAAACAACCCCAGGATAGTACTAAGTTAACTATTGATAATCTTTATGCAGCTACCCAACAAAGTTTTGCTGGTGACTTACCTATTAGTGAAAATGTCTTAGTATCTCCTGGAGGTGGCATTTACAAAATAAAGACTGGTGTTTATGGACCTCTTCCCTCTAAGAGTTTTGGATTAATTGATGGATGTATTAGCTCTGCCTTAAGAGGCATTCATGTTATTCCTGGAATTGTTGATCCTGATTTTACAGATGAAATTTTCATCATGGCAAATTCTATCCAAACCCTTTCATTGATCAGTGGAGAACAAATAGCCAGATTTTGTTGTTACCTTTTTTTTTTTTCAATTTCCTTCTAAAAATTAATCAAGAACTGGAGGATTTGGAAATACAGGAAAGTATATATTTTGGGAAAACTTAATTACTGATCAGAGACCCTATTTAACTCGAAATATTCAAGGAAAATATTTTGAAGAATTATTAGATATTGGGCTGATGTTTCAGTTATTTCCATAAAACAATGGCCAAAAGATGGCCTAAACAAAAATGTCAAATAACATTAAATGGATTAGGGGCAATAACAGATGTGTGGGTCAGTTCTGGCCCCTCTATCATGTCATACCTTAGAAAATGTTGGATTTCTAACAGCCTTTTACATAATTAATGCTCCAATTAATATTTGGTGCTGTGATATTTTATCTCAGCTTGGAGCACACATTCAAATTCCTTCAAAAAACTTGTAGCCACTGTTCAGTCCCTTCAAGCAATGCCATTAACATGGTTTACCAGTACTCCTAAATGGATTGAACATTGGCCTTTAAAAAAAAAAGAAAAGCTTGAGGTATTAAAACAATTAGTTACTGAACAATTACAGGCTGGACATATTGAGTATTCCACATCACCTTGGAATTCCCCTGTATTTGTTGTTAAGAAAAAAATCTGGAAAATGGTAACTATTGACAGATTTAAGGGGAAATTAATAAATATATTAAACCTATGGGAGGATTACAATTAGGACTTCCTCTCCTGCTATGATTCCAAATAATGATCAATTTCTGTTACTGATTTAAAAGATTGTTTTTTTTTGTTTGTTTGTTTGTTTGTTTTTGTTTGTTTGTTTTTGTTGTTTGTTTGTTTTTTTTTTTACAAATCCCTCTCCAAACTAAGGATAAGGAAAAATTTGCTTGTACAGTACCTGAATATAATATCATCAACCAGATAAACGTTATGAATGGACTGTGTTACCTCAAGGTATGATTAATAGTCCCTACCTTATGTCAGGAATTCATTTCCAGAGCCTTAGAACCAGCTTGACAACAATTCCCTCATTATATTTTATATCATTATATGGATGATCTTTTATTAGTCACCCCTACTAACAATGAGAGTGATTGTTTTTAAGAAGCAGTTCTAAAGGCTTTATCTAAATTTGGATTACAAATAACTGCAGAAAAGATACAAATTAATTTTCCTTATTCATATTTAGGGATGTATTTTGGATAAACAAAAAATTAAGCCTCAAAAGGTTCAAATAGAAAGGAAAATTTAAAGACTCTTAATGATTTTCAAAAATTACTAGGGGATATCATTTGGATTCATTCATCCATAGGAATCCTTACTTATCAATTACAACATTTATATGCTACTTCTATACGGTAATTCTGAAATACATAGTTCTAGAAATTTATCTAAACAAGCATTTCAAGAATTAACCTTGGTTGAACAACGTTTAAATGAAGGATATTTTCTTATATAGACTTAGAAAAATCCATACAACTAATCCTCTTCCATACTCCTCATTCCCCCGTCTGGAGTGCTAACTCAAAATGATCATATAATAGAATGGATTTGTTCTACCTAATAATTATAATAAATGATTAACTAACATATATAGATAAACTAGCCTTTTTATATTTAATAATGTAAAGATCTAGAGTGTTACAATTGAGTGGTAGAGAGCCAAATCAAATTATTACTCAAATAACTCAGCATCAAATTTCTTAAAATTTACAATTAAATGATAATTGGCAAATTGCTTTAGCTGGTTATTCTGGAGCTTTATATACTCAATATCCTAAATCTAAAGTCTTTGAATTTTTTAGAAAACATTCTATGATATTAGTAAACCCCATTTCTTCGATTCCTCTTTCCGGTATTACAGTTTTTATTGATGCAAACAAAACCTCAGCAGGATATTGGACTCCTATAGCTTCTAAAGTTTACCCTCATCAGTTTTCCTCTTGTTCAACCTGCTGAATTATGGGCTATTACTTTAGCTTTATTATATTTTTCCAATGTTCCTCTTAATATTGTTTCTGACACTCAGTATGCAGTTTTGGTGTGCATACATCTCAATCCAATAACTGTTATTGAGAAACTATTTGCTTTTACACAAAGATTATTGTTACAGAGAACTATTTCAGTATATTTGACTCATATTAGAGCACATTCTACACTGCCAGGACATTAACTAAAGGAAATCAGAATATTGATCAACTATTTTCCCCTTACCAAAGGCACATCAATAACATGCTTTACATCATACAAACACTAAAGGACTTTACAAAAAATACAAAATAACCCCCAAAACAGCACGTGAAACTGTAACTAACTGTTCATCATGTGCTACTTTTAGTACTCTTTAATGTCCTCCTGGTGTTAATCCAAGGGGACTCCATCCTAATGCCTTTTGGCAAATGGATGTTGTTATAATTCAGTCATTTGGACGACTAAGATATGTAAATCATACTATTCATATTCATACTCATTTTCAATGGGCCATAGCATTATCTTCAGAAAAAGCTAATGCAGTCATTTCTCATTTATTATCTTGTTTTGCTATCACGGGAATTCCTAAAGAAGTTAAAAGTGACAATGCACCTGCATATACCTCACAAAAATTACACTCATTTTTACAGAAATATGACATTACATATCCATTTGGCCTACCTTATAATAGTCAGGGTCAAGCTATTATAGAAAGGGCAAATCATAAGTTAAGAAAATATATACATAAAATAAAAAGGGGGGAGATGGCTATGGCTTATACACCTCAAAATATACTTCATAAAACTTTACTAACTTTAATTTTTTTTTAAATGTCTGGTCAGCTTCCGAGGTTCCTGCAGCCCAGCAACATTTCTCTACATTTAAATCTCAGCCATTATTTCAAAAATTGGAAATACCTATATGGCACAGGGATGAAAATAAAGAATGGACTTCTGGGTTGTTGCACCACATGGGAAGGGGGCTTGCTCTTATTTGTACAGGTAAAACACATTTTGGGGTACCTTCAAGACTTATCAAATTGCAGAATGAGCAACCCATTTGTCAGACAATTTCAGGAGTTGGCAATGCAGAGAACCCCTATGATGGCAACGAGAACAGTGGAACCCCCAACATGGGGACAGATGAAAAGGTTTACTAAAGAAGCTAAAAAACCTTCAAAAGGCAAATCAGCCTTTAAATCCTGTTAATCTTTTATTAGCTATGCTTGCAGTTATTAATCGCCAGGTAAGTATAGTTTCTGCTCATTTTTTTTTTTTTTTTTTTTTTGCTTATTGGGCCTATGTTCCTAACCCTCCTTTGGTGTGTAGTGTTTCCTGGAGAGAACCTGAAGTTAGTGTGTGTACTAATGATGCTAATTTCTCCCCCCCCCCCCTGTATCTGGGGGGAATTGAAGATATTCCATTCCATAAAAATCTGTATAATATTTCTAATATAACTGTAGCTGTTGAAGGAGTTCCATTGGTATAGGGGCTCGTTCTTTCTGTTTACCTATTATAGCACATAACAATTCTCATTCTTATAATACTTTGGGAGTTAATTATCATAGTTATTCTACTGCTGTTTTTACTGTCAAGATATCTTCCCAAGGATTTAATATCTCTAATACGTATGTTAATCAATCATCACTAACATCTGAAGAATGTTTTGTCAGAACTCATCTTCCTTTATGTTCAGCAAAATATTTTGAAGCCTTATTAACTCATTTAGTGTGGGAAAATGTCGTGATCATCACCCTAAAAAGGTAGTCAAATATCAAAATATCAATAGAGATTGGAGTCCTGATCATTCTGAATTTATAGAAAGTTGGTCAAATCGTACTTTAAGATGGCATCGACATAATGGGACAATAAATGCTTGGGGTAATGAGACAATTAAAATGCAACATTATGCTTTGGTCCCTCGTTACAGCATATAAAGTTTTCCAATATTCAAGGGGATATATGGAAATTAGGGGCATTATCTGGGAAACTCACTGTTTTGACTGGAAATTTCATGTTAAATGTATCCAATTTCTCTCCCTTTGAAGTACATCTACATAATAATCTGACTTGTTTTGCTTCTGAATGTGTTAAATTTCCTTATTCTCTTATGATTGGAAACTGGGAATGGAATGAAACTTGGGGAACAATATCATGTGTAGACTGTTATCTTACTCAAAACAAGCACGTGAAATTGTAACTAACTGTTCATCATGTGCTACTTTTAATATTCCTTACTGTCCTCCTGGTATTAATCCAAAGGACTTTATCCTAATGCACTTTGGCAAATGGATGGTTGTTATAATTCAGTCATTTGGACGATTAAGATATGTGCATCATACTATTGATACTCATACTCATTTTCAATGGGACACAGCATTATCTTCAGAAAAAGCTGATGCAGTCATTTCTCATTTATTATCTTGTTTTTCTATCATGGGAATTCCTAGAGAACTTAAACTGACATTGCACCTGCATATATTAATTGGGAATTAATATAAATAAATAATTATTCTACAGTTATTGTTAGAGCTCACACGGAATTGTGGGAGCCTGTTAATTTGACTCGTCCTTGGTCTGATTCTTTGTCTGTTACTCATTTGTACAATGCTGTTCAAGTTTTATTACATCGCTCTCGACGATTGATAGGAATAGTTATAGCTTCAATCCTTGCTGTTGCTTCTGTAACTGCCACTGCTGCAGTAGCTGGCGTTGCTTTACATCAAGGCATTAAAACTGTGGATTTCGTGAGAAGGTGGCATCAAGATGCTCATTTATTATGGCAACAACAAAAGGACTTAGACTCTAAGTTGGCTCTCCGCTCAAGGCAGGAGACCCCTCCCACCTGGGTGTCTCAGGGAACTTGTATACAACCTTAGCCAGGGGTCTCGCCCATCCAGGCTGGAGACCCCTCAAACCTGGCTGTCTGCACAAACACCTCCCACCGGGATGTCAGAGGCGGCTCTTATACACCTGCAGCCAAGGTAGAGGGGGACTAGAAACTCCAGGCAAGAGACACCACCCATATAGGTGTGGGAGGTGGAGCTCCTATACCACTGCAGCCAGGTTACTGGGGACTTGCCCCTCTAGGCAGGAGACTTTTCCCACCTGGGTTTGGCAGGGGAACTTATATACCACCTTAGCCAGGGTAGAGGGACTCCCTCATCAAGGCAGGAGAGTTCTTCCAACTTGGTGTCCACTGCAGCCAAGGTAGAGGGCACTTTCCCCTTCTGACAGGAGACCTCTCCCAACAGGGTGTCAGAGGGAGCTCTTATAATGCAGCAGCCAGGGTAGAGGGGACTCGCCTCTCTATGTGGGAGACCCCTGCCACATGGGTATGGGAGTGGGAGCTCCTATACCTCTGCAGTTAAGGCAGAGCAGACTTGCCCCTCCAGGCAGGAGAACCCTCCCACCTGGGTGTCAGGGAGACCTCTTATACCACCAGAGCCATGGTAGAGGGTACTTTCCCCTTCAGGCGGGAGACAGCTTCCATCTGGGTGTCCTGGGGAACTACTATACCACTGCAGAAAGATAGAAGAGACTCTAGCCTCCTGGGGGGAGACTTCTCCCAATTCGGTGTCAGGGGAGCTCCTATACCGCTGCAATCAGGGTAGAGCAGATTTGCCCTTCCAGTCAGGAGATCCCTCCCACCTGGGTGTCTGGGTGAGCTCCTATACCTCCGCAGTCAGGGTAGAGGGGACTGGCCGCTCCAATAGGGAGATTCTTCCCACCTGGGTGTCCAGGGAAGCTTGATTACTGCAGCAGCCAGGGTAGAGGAAACTCGCCCCTACAGGTGGGAGACCCCTCCCACCTGAGTGTGTGGGGGGAGATCCTATACTGCCACAGCCAGGGTAGAGGGAACACACCCTTGCAGGTGAAAGGCCCCTCCCACCTGGGTGTACTCAGAGCTCCAATATGGCAAGAGCTAAATTAAAGGGGACTCGCCCTTCCAGGGGATACCCCTCCCATCTGAGTGTCGGGGGAAGCTTGTATACCGCCAATATCAGGGTAGAGGGAACTCAGCTGTCCATGGGGAAGACCACTCCCACCTGTGTGTAGGGGGGCGCTTGAATAGCACCTTAGCCAGGGTAGAGAAGACTTGCCCCCCCCCAGGCATGAAAACCCTCCCACCTGGGTGTGAGGTGGAGCTCATATACCCTAGCAGCCAGGGTAGAAGCAACTCACACATATAGGCGAGAGACACCTACCACTTGAGAATGGGGATAACTCCTCTACCACCTTTTCCTGGGTAGAGGGGACTCGCCCCTCCAGTAGGGAGATCCCATAACCTGGGTGTCGCTGATCTATATGGCCAGAGCCAGGGGAGAGGGGACTCTATGCTCCAGGCAGAATATCCCTTCCACCTGGTTGTCAGGGGAGTTCATATATTCTCATAAGCAGGGTAGGGGGTACTCGCCACTGGAGGCAGGAGATCCCTCCCACCTGGGTTTAGGGGGGGACCTCCTGTACCACTGCCGGCAGGGTAGAGGGACCTCACCTATCCAGGCTGGAGAACCTCCCACCTGGGTGTCAGAGGGAGATTCTTTACTGCTTTACTGTCAGGGAAAGCTAGTAAACCTCTCCAGCCAGGGTAAAGAGGACTTGCTCCTTTCAGGAGGGAGATCCCTCCCATCTGGGTATGGGGGAAGCTCTTATACCACAGCAGCAGGAATAGAGGGGACTCGCCCATCCAAGCAGGAGACCCCTCCAACCTGGGTGTATGGGAGAGCTGGTACACCCTTTCAGCCAGGGTAGAGCGAAGTCACCTCTCTAGGCGGGAGACCCCCTCCAACCTGGGTGTCAGCAAAGTAGAGGGGACTCTAGCTTCCTGGCTAGAGACTCCTTCCAATTAAGTGTCCGGGGAGATCCTATACTGCAGCAGAGAGAGTAGAGGGGCCTCCTAGCTCTAGGCGGGTGGCCCCTCCCACCTGGGTGTCAGGGGAGTTCCTTTACCACTGCAGCCAGGGTAGAGAGGACTTGCCCTTCCAGTCCGGAGACCCCTCCCACCTCAGTGTCTAGGTGAGCTCCTATATCTCCACAACCAGGGTAGACTCGCCCCTCCAATCAGGAATCCCCTCCCTCCTGGGTATCAGGGGAGCTTGATTACTGCAGCAGCCAGTGTAGAGGAGACTCGCTCCTACAGGCAGGAGACCCCTACCACCTGAGTGTCGTGGGGAGCTCCTATACCGCCACAGCTAGGGTAGAGGGAACACGCCCCTGCAGGCGGAAGACCCCTCCCACCTGGGTGTACTGGGAGGTCTTACACGGTAAGAGCTAAAGTAGAGGGGACTAGCCTTCCAGGCAGGATACCCCTCCCACCTGGGTGTCTGGAAGAGCTTGTATATAGCCACAGCCATGGTAAGGGGACTCACTGCTGGAGACGGGAGACCCCTCCCACCTGGGTGTCAGGAGGAGCTCATATACCCCAGCAGCCAGGGTAGAGGCAACTCGCAACTCCAGGTGACAGACACCTCCCACTTGGGAATGGAGGTAACACTTATACTGTCTTAACCAGGGTAGAGGGGACACACCCCACCAGGCAGAAGACCCCTCCCACATGGGTGTCTGGCGAGGGGGAGTTCATATAAAGCTGCAGCTGGGGTAGCAGCTACTCACCCATCCAGGCGGGAGACCCGACCCTACTGAGGATAGGAGGGGGCTCTTATACACGCAGCCAGGGTTGAGCAGAATCGCCCCTTCAGGCAGGATACCCTCCCACCTGGGTGTCACGGGGAACCACCTTAGCCAGGGTAGAAGAGACTTGCCCATCCATGCGTGAGACCCCTCTAACCTGGCTTTCAGCGGGATCTTATATACCACCACAGCCAGGGTAAAAAGTACTTTCCCCTTCTGGCGGGAGACCCCCTCCCACCAGGGTGTCAGAGGGAGCTCATATATCGCCCCAGCGAGGATAGAGGGGACTCACCCCTACATGCCAGAGATGCCTCCACCTGGGTGTCTGGGAGAGCTTGTATACCTCCACAGCCAGGGTAGAGGGGACTCGCTGCTCCAGTCCGGAGACCCCTCCACCTGGGTGTCAGGGGAGCTCCTATACATCCACAGCCAGGGTAGATGGGACTCGCCCCTCCAGGTGGGAGACCCCTCCCATCTGGGTTTCAGGGGGAGCTTATACCGCTGCAGCCAGGGTAGAGAGGACTCGCCCCTCCAGGCAGGAGACCCCTCCCACCTGGTTGTCAGGGGGAATTCCTATACCGCTACAGCCAAGGTAGAGAGGACTTGCCCTTCCATTCGGGAGACCCCCTCCCACCTGGGTGTCTGCCTGTGCTCCTATACCTCCACAGCCAGAGTAGAGGGGATTAGCCCCTCCAATCGGGAGATACCTCCCACCTGGGTGTCTGGGGGAGCTTGATTACTGCAGCAACCAGGGTACAGGGGACTTGCCCCTACAGGCAGGAGACCCCTCACACCTGGGTGTCCAGGGGATCTCCTATACTGCCACAGCCAGTGAAGAAGGAACACTCTCCTGCAGGCGGAAGCCCCCTCCCACCTGGTTGTACTGGGAGCTCTTATATGGCAAGAGCTAAAGTAGTCAAGACTCACTTCTCCAGTTGAGAGACCCTTTCTACCTGTGTATCAGGGGGAGCTGGTATACCGCCAAAGCCAGGGTAGAGGGGACTTGCCCCTCCAGGCGGGAGACCCCTCCCACCTGGGTTTCAGGTGGAGTTCTTATACTGCTACAGCCAGGGTAGAGGGGACTCGCCCCTCTAGGAATGAGACCCTTTCCAATTAGGTGTCCTGGGGAGCTCCTGTACCGCTGAAGCCAGGCTAGAGGGGACTCACATCTCTAGGAGGGAGACCCCTCCCACCTGGGTGTCAGAGGGAGTTCCTATAACACTGTAGCCAGGGTAGAGCGGATTTGCCCTTCCAGTCAGGAGACCCCTCCTACGTGGGTGTCTGGGTGATCTCCTATACCTCTTCAGCCAGGGTAGAGGGGATTCGCCCCTCCAATCGGGAAACCCCTCCCACCTGGGTGTCCGTGGTGGCTTGATTACTGCAGCAGCCAGGTGATTCATCCCTCCAGACGGGAGACCCCTTCCACCTGGATGTCGAGGAGAGCTCCTCTACTGCCACAGGCAGCGTAGAGGGAACATGCTCCTGCAGGCAGAAGCCCCCTCTCACCTGGGTGTACTGGGAGCTCTTATATGGCAAGAGTTATAGTAGAGGGGACTCTCCTTCCAAGCGGGATACCCCTCCCACCTGGGTGTTGGGGGAGCTTGTATACCGCCAAAGCCAGGGTAGAGGCCAATCGCCCTTCCACGTGAAAGACCACTCCCACCTGTGTGTAGGGGGGCATTTGTATACTGCCTTAGCCAGGATAGAGAAGACTTGACCCTCGAGGTTGGAGACCCCTCCCACCTGGGTGTCTGGGTGTGCTTGTATACCGCCACAGCCAGGGAAGAGGGGCCTCATTGCTTCACGCGGGAGACCCCTCCCACCTGGATGTCGGGGGCAGCTCATATACAGCCACAGTCAGGATAGAGGGGACTCTCCCCTCCATGCGGGAGACCCCTTCCTCCTGGGTGTCTGGGGGAGATTGTATATTTCCAAAGCCAGGGACTAGAGGACTCACTGCTCCAGTCAGGAGACACTTCCCACCTGTGTGTCAAGGGGATCTCCTATACTGTCACAACCTGCGTAGAAGGGACTTGTCCCTCCAGGCGGGAGACCCCTCCCACCTGGGATGTGGGGGGGATATTATACCACCACAGCCAGGGTAGAGGGGACTCGCCCCCCCCCCCAGGCGAGAGACCCATCCAACCTGGGTTTTAGGGAAAGCTAGTATACCACTGCATCCATGGTAGAGGGGACTCGCCCCTCAAGGTGGGAGACCCCTCTCACCTGGGTTTCAGGGGGAGTTCTTATACAGCTGCACCTGGAGTAGAGGAGACTCGCACCTCTAGGTGGTACACCCCTCCCACCTGGGTATCAAGGGGAGTTCCTATACTGCTGCAGCCAGGGTAGAGCAGACTTGCCCTTCAAGTCGGGAGACCCCTCTCACCTGGATGTCTGGGTGAACTCCTATACCTCTGCAGCCAGGGTAGAGGGGACTCCCCCTCCAATCGGGAGACCCCCTCTCACCTGGGTGTCATGGGGAGCTCCTATACTGCCATAGCCAGGATAGAGGGAACACACCCCTGCAGGCGGAAGCCCCCTCCCACCTGGGTGTACTGGGAGCTCTTATACAGCAAGAGCTAAAGTAGAGGGGACTCGCCCTTCTAGGCGGGATACCCTTCCCACCTAGGTGTCGGAGGAGCTTGTATACTGCCAAAGCCAGAGTAGAGGGGACTCGCCCGTCCATGCAGAAGACCACTCCCACTTGTGTGTAGAGAAGACTTGCCCCTCCAAGCGGGAGATCCCTCGCACCTTTGGGAGATTGTATACCTCCACAATCAGGGTAGAGGAGACTCATTGCTCCATCGGGAGACCTTCCCACCTGTGTGTCAAGGGGATCTCCTATATTGCCACAACTAGGGTAGAGGGGACTTGCCCCTCCAGGAGGGATAACCCTCCCACCTGGTTGTCGGGAGAGCTTGTATACCACCAAAGCCAGAGTAGAGGGTGTTCATTGCTCCAGGAGGGAGACCCCTCCCACTTGGGTGACAGGGGGAGCTCTTATACCCCCGCAGCCATTGTAGAGGGGACTCGCCCCTCCAGTGAGGAGACCTCATAACCTGTGTGTTGGGGGGGGCTCCTATAACACCAGGGCCAGGGAGAGAGGACTCGACCCTCCAGGCAGAATATCCCTTCCACTGGTTGTCAGGGGAGTTCACATATTCCCACAAGCAGGGTAGAGGGGACTCGCCACTGGAGGCGGGAGACCCCTCCCACCTGAGTGTAGGGGAACCTCCTATACCACTGCAGCCAGTGTAGAGGGGACTCGCCCCTTCAGGCCGGAGACCCTCCCACCTGGGTATCAGGGGAGATCCTTTAACGCAGCAGCCAGGGTAGAGGGGATTCGCCCCTCCAGGCGAGAGACCCATCCAACCTGGGTGTCAGGGAAAGCTACTAAACCACTGCAGCCAAGGTAGAGAGGACTCACCCCTTCAGGCGGGAGACCCCTCCCATATGGGTATGGGGTGGGAGCTCCTATACCACAGCAGCCAGAATAGGGGGGACTCGCCCATCCAAGCAGGAGACCCCTACCACCTGGTTGTTGGAGGGAGCTCATATACTGCTGCAGCCAGTGTAGAGAGAACTCTTCCCTCCAGCTGAGAGACCCCTCCCACCTGGGTGTCAGGGCGAGCTAGTATACCACTGCACCCAGGGTAGATGGGACTCGGCCCTTCAGGCGGGAGACCACTCTCATCTTGTTATGAGGGCGCAGCTCACATAATGCAAAAGCCAGGGTAAAGGGGACTCACCTCTCAATGTGGGAAACCCCTTCCACCTGGGTGCCAGGGGCAGGGGGAGCTCTTGTCCCCTAGAGCCAGGGTAGAGTGGACTTGACACTCCAGGTGGAAGACCCATCCCACATGGGTGTCTGGCCAGGGTGGGTTCTTATACAGCTGCAGCTGGAGTAGCAGTGACTGGACCCTCTGGGCGGGAGAACTCTCCCTCCTGGGGGTAGGAGGGGGCTCTTATACCCAGCAGCCATGGTTGAAGGGACTGGCCAATTCAGGCGGAGACCCCTCCATCCTGGCTGTCAGCGGGAGCTCATATACCACCCCAGCCAGGGTAGAAAATGCTTGCCCCTCCTGGCGGGATACCCTTCCCACAAGGGTGTCAGTGGGAGCTCATATACCGCCACAGCCAGGATAAAGGGGACCCGCCCCTCCATGCGGGAGACCCCTCCCACCTGGGTGTCTGGGGGAGCTTGTATACCTTTGCAGCCAGGGTAGAGGGGACTCACTGCTCAGGTCAGGAGACCCTTCCCACCTGTGTGTCAGGGAGATCTTTTATACTGCCACAGCCAGGGTAGAGGGGCCTGGGTGTGTGTGGGGTGGGGTAGGTCCTATACCGCCACAGCCAGGGCAGAGGGGACTCGCTCCTCCATGCGGGAGACACCCCCTCCCACCTGAGTGTCAGGTGGAGCTCATATACCCCAGTAGCCAGCTTAGAGACAACTCACACCTTCAGGCGAGAAACACCTACCACCTGGGAATGGGAGTAACTTCTGTAATGCCTTAGCCAGGGTAGAGGGGACTTGCCACTCCAGGGGAGAGACACCTCATACCTGGGAATGGGGGTAACTCCTATACCACCTTAGCCAGGGAAGAGGGGACTCGACCCTCCAGGCAGAAGACAGCTCCCACATGGGTGTCTGAGAGGGGGGATTCATATACAGCTGCAGCTGGGGTAGCAGCGACTTGACCTTCCAGGCGGGAGACCTCTCCCACGAGGGTATCAGGAGGAGGTCTTATACTGCTGCAGCTAAAATAGAGGAGACTTTCTCCTCCAGGCAAAGACCCCTCCCACATTGGTGTCAGGGCGAGCTTGTATTCCGCCTTAGCCCTGTTAGAGGGTACTCACCTCCCCCCCGCCAGGTGGGAGACTTCTCCCACCTGGAGGTGCAAGTCCCCTCTCCCTTGGCTTCAGAGGAATACAAGGTCCCCCCAACACCCAGGTGGGATGGGTCTCTCACCTGGAGGGGCGAGTCCCCTCTACTTTGGCTGGTGCCTTATAAGAGTTTCTGGAACACCCAGGTGGGACGGGTCTCCCGCGTGCAGGGGTGAGTCCTGTCTGCCCTGGCTGCGGCGATATATAAGAGGTGTCCCCCCATACCCAGATGAGAAAGGTCTCCAGCCTAAGTGGCAAGTCCCCTCTAGCTGGCTGCAGCGGGATACCAGCTCCCCACCCCCCCCACACACCCAGGTGAAAGTGTTCTCCCGCCTGGAGGGGTCAGTCCCTACTACCCAGCTGCAGTTGTATTCGAGCCCCCCACCACACACACACCCAGGTGGAGGAGTCTCCTACCTGGATGGGCGAGTCCCCTCTACTTTGGCCAGTGCCTTATAAGAGTTCCTGGGACACCCAGGTGGGAGGGGTCTCCCTCCCGCGCAGGGGTGAGTCCCATCTACCCTGGCTGCAGCGGTATAGGAGCTGCCCCCCACCCCATACCCAGAGGAGTTGGGTCTCCTGACTGAAGGGGTGAGTCCCCTCTACCCTGGCTGCAGCGGGATATGAGCTCCCCCCAACACCCAGGTGAAAGTGTTCCCCGCCTTGAGGGGCCACCTGTGTTTTGGAGGAGCTTGTATACCACCTTAGCCAGGGTGGAGGGGAATGGCCCGTCCAGGCATGAGACCCTCCCATCTGGGTATTGAGGGGGGAGCTTGTGTAGCGCCGCAGCCAGGGCAGAGGGCTTTGCCCCAGCAGGCGGGAGACCCCTCCCACCTGGGTGTCCAGGGAGCTTTGATAGGGCACCAGCCAAAGTAGAGGGGACTCGACCTTCCAGGCAGGAGACCCTTCCAACCTGGGTTTCCGGGGGAGCTTATATACCACCTTAGCCAGGGCAGAAGGGACTTGCCTTTCCATGCGGGAGACCCCTCTTACCTGGGTGTCTGGGGGAGCTTGTATACCACTGCAGCCAGTGTAGAGGGGACTCCTAACACCAGGCCTGAGCCCCCCACCCCACTTGGCTGTTTGTGGATCTCATATACTGCTGCAGCCAGGGGAGAGGGGACTAACCCCTCCAGTCAAGAGAACCTATAATGCTGGAGTCAGGGGTGCTCTTATACCACCTCAGCAAGAATAGAGGGGACTTGCCCCTCCATGCGGGAGACCCTCCCACCTGAGTGTCTGGGGGAGCTAATACACCGCTTCAGCCAGGGTAGATGGGACTCACCACTCTAGGCTGGAGACCCCTCCCACATGGGTGTTTGGGGGAGCTTGTATACTGCTGCTGCTAGGGTAGAGCGCACTCATCCCTCCAGGTGGAAGACCCCTCCCACGTGGGTGTCAGGTGGAGATCGTATACCACCGCAGCCAAGATAGAGTGGACTGGCTTCTCTAGGACAGGGACGCTTCCCACCTGGATGTCATGGGAGCTGGTATACACCAGCAGCCATGGTAGAGGCAACTTGTTCCTCCAGGCAGAAGTCCCCTCCAATCTGTGTGTGTGTGTGTGGGGGGGCGGGCTCCTTATTGCTGCAGCCAGGGTATCTGGGACTCTCCCCTCCAGTTGGGAGACCCCTCCCACCTGGTTGACAGGGGGAGCTTGAATACAGCTGCATCCAGGGTAGAGGAAACTCTCCCCTATAGGTGGGAAACCCCTCCCACCAGGGTGTCTGGGGGAGCTCCTATACTGCACAGCCAGGGTAGAGGGGTTTGCCCTTGCAGGTGAAAGACTCCTCCACCTGGGTGTCCAGGGAGCCTTTATAGGGCACCAGCCAAAGTAGAGGGGACTCGCCCTTCCAGGTGGGAGACCCCTCCCACCTGGGTGTCAGGGGAAGCTCCAATACTGCTGCAATCAGGGTAGAGGGGACTTTCCCCTCCAGTCAAGAGACCCCTCTAACCTGGGGAACACTTATACCTCCCAGCCAGAGTAGTGGAGACTCACCAGTCCAGGCAGGAGACCTTCCCACCTGTGTGTCCTGGGGAGCTTATATACAACCCTAGCCAGGGTAGAGGGGAATCACCCCTCCAGGCGGCTGACGACCCCCACCTGGTTGTCGGGGGGGGGAACTCTAATACCACCAAAAGTAGGATAGAGGGTACTTGCCCCACCAGGCGGAGACCCCTCCCACCAGGTGTCAGGGGGAGCTCATATAGAGCAGCAGCCAGGGTAGAGGGGACTAGCCTCTCCGGGCAGGAGACCCCTCCCACCTGGGTGTCCGAGGGGGCTCCTACATCCCCACAGCTAGGGTAGAGGGGACTCGCCCCTCCAGGCAGGAGAACCCTCCCACCTGGGTGTTGCAGGGGGGGGGGGGCTTATATACTCTTGCAGCCAGGGTAGTGAGGACTCACCTCTCCATGCAGGAGACTCTTCCCACCTGGGTGTCACGGGGAGCATGTATACCACCTTAGCCAGGTTAGAAGGGCTCACTCCTCTAGGCAGGAGATCCCTCCCACCTGAGTGTCAGGGATAGCTAGTATACCACAACAGCCAGGGTAGAGGGAACTTGCCCCTTCAGGTGGGAGACCCCTCCCATCTGGGTATGGGGGGAGAGCTCCCTACTGCAGCAGCCAGGTTAGAGGGGACTTGCCCCTCTAGCCAGGAGACCCCTCCAACCTGTGTGACAGGGGGGAGTTCCTTTTTAGCTGCAGCCAGAGTAGAGTGGACGACTCACCCCTCCAGGTGAAAGTCCCCTCTAGGCAGGAGACCTCTCCCACCTGGGTGTCAGGAAAAGCTACTATACCACCACAGCCAGGGTAGAGGGAACTCGCCTCTTCAGGCGGGAGAACACTTCCATCTGTTATGGGGGGATCCTATACAGCTGCAGCCAGAAATTTGCCCCTCAAGGTGGGGGACGCCCTCCTACCTGGATGTCTGGGGGAGCTTCTACACTGTTTCAGCAAGGGTAGAGGTGAGTCATTCCTCCAGGTGTGATACCCCTCCCACCTTGGTGTCAGGGAAAGCTAGTATACCACCACAGCCAGGGTAGAGGGGACTTACCTCTCCAGGCAAGAAACCCCTCTCACCTGGGTTTGGGGGTGGGAAGCTGTTATACCACCACAGTCAGAGTAGAGGTAACTAACCCCTCCAGGTGGGAGACTCCTTCCACCTTGGAATTTGGGGGGAGATCCTATACTGCTGCAGGCAGGGTAGAGGGTACTGTCCCCTCCAGGCTGGAGACTCCTCCCACCTGGGTGTCAGGAAAGGTCCTACATCACAACAGCCAGGGCAGAGGGGACTCGCCCCTCCAGGCTGGAGATCACTTTCACCTGGTTGTGTGTGTGTGGGGGGGTCTCCTATACCGCACTAGCGGGGGTAGAGTGGTCTCGGCCTTCCAAACGGGAGACTCCTTTCACCTTGGTGAAAGGGGAGCTTCTATACAGCAGCAGCCAGGGTAGAGTGGACTCGCCTCTCCAGGTGGGAGAGCCCTCCCACCTGGGTGTCAGGAGTGAACTCCTATACTGTCACAGCCAGGGAAGAGGAACTCGCCCCTCCTGGCAAGAGATCCTTCCCACCTATGTATGGAGGAGGATCTCTTATACCGCTGCAGCCAGGGTAGAAGTTACTAGCCCCTCGAGGTGGGAGACCCCTCCCTCTTGGGTGTCCAGGAGAGCTTGTATACCAACTTAGCCAGGGCAGAGGGGACTCTCCCCACTAGGCAGGAGACCCCTCAATCCTGGGTTTTTGGGGGGAGCTCCTGTACCACCGCAGATAGGATAGAGGGGAATCACCCTTCCAGGCAAGAGACCCTTTCCACCTGGGTGTGTGTGGGAGCTCCTATACAGCAGCAGCCAGGCTAGAGAAGACTCACCCTTCCTGGTGGGGGACCCATCCCATCTGGGTGTCAGTGGTAGCTCCTTTACTGCTGCAGCCAGTGTAGAGGGGACTGGAACCTCCATGCAGGAGACCCCTCCCACCTGGTTGTCAGGGAAAGCTAGTATACCACTGCGCCAAGGTAGAGGAACCTTGGCCCTCCATTCAGGAAAGAGGGTATGTGTGGGGGGGAGGTCGTATACCATTGCAGCCAGGGTTGAGGAGATGCGCCCCTCCGGGCCTCAGACCCCTCCCACTTGAGTGTCTTGGGGAACTCATATACCTCCGCAGGCTGAGTAGAGGTGACTCTCCCCTCCAGTCGGGAGACTCCTCCCACCTGTTTGTCAGGGGAGCTCATATACCACAGCATACAGAGTAGAGGGGACTTGCCTCTCCAAGCGGGAGACCACTCCCACCTGGGTGTGTGTAGGGGTTCATATACCACCCTAGCCAGGGTAGAGGGGACTCGCCCATCCAGGTGGGAAAACCTCCCATCTGGGTGTCAGGGGGAGCTTGTACACAGCCTCAGCCAGGGTACAGCGGACTCGCCCTTCCAGGCAGGAGACCCCTCAAACCTGGGTGTGTGGAGGGGGGCCTCATATACCACTGCAGTCAGGGTAGAGGGGACTCGCCCCTCCAGGCAAGAGACCCCTCCCACCTGGGTATCTGCAGGAACTCCTATACCACAGCAGTCAGGCTAGAGGGGGCTCGCTCCTTCAGGCAGGAAACCTTCCAATCTGGCTATGGGGGGAGGGGGTGGAGCTCATATAGGGCCGCAGACAGGATAGAGGGGAATTGTCCCACTAGGTGGGAATCCCCTCACACCTGGTTTTCAGGGGGGCTCATATACAGCTGCAGGCAGGGTAGAGGGGACTTGCCCCTCCAGGCGGGAGACACCTCCCATCTGGGTATCCTGTGGAATACTTATAACACTGCAGCCAGGGTAGAGGGGACTCGCCCCTCTACGTGGAAGACCCCTCCCACTTGGGTGTTGGGGGAGCTCCTATACTTCTGCAACCAGGACAGAGGGGACTCGCCCCTCAATGCAGGGGACACCCACCTGGGTGTCTGCTGGACCTCAAACACTGCTTCAGCCAGGATAGAGGGGGCTCGCCACTCCAGGTGGGAGACTCCTGCAACCTGGGTGTCAGCAGGAGCTAGTATTCTGCCCCAGCCAGAGTAGAGGGGACTCGCCCCTCCAGGCTGGAGACACCTCTCTCCTGGGTGTCAGGGTAGCTCGATTACCACCGCAGCCAGGGTAGAGGAGACTCGCCTCTCCAGGCTGGAGACGGTTTCCACCTGGGTGTCAGGGGGAGCTCGTATCCCGCCACAGCCAGGGTAGAAGGGACTCACCCCAGCACGCGGGAGACCCCTCCCACCTGGTTGTCCCAGGAACTCTTGTAAGGCACCAGCCAAAGTAAAGGGGACTCGCCCCTCCAAGAGGGAAAACCATCCCACCTGGGTGTAGGGGGGAGCTTATATTCCTCGGGAGCCAGGGTACATGGGACTTGCACCTCCAGTCTGGAGACCCCTCCCACTTTTGTTGTGGGGAATCTTGTATACCGACAGGGTGGAGGGGAATCACCCCTCCAGACATGAGACCCTCCCACTGGGTATTGAAAGGGGAGCTCATGTACCACCACAGCCAGGATAGTGGGGACTTGCCCCACTAGGCCAGAGCCCCCTCACACCTGGTTAGCAGGGGAGCTCATATGCCACCGCAGGCAGGGTTGAGGTGACTCGCCACTCCAGGTGGGAGACCCCATCCACCAGGGTGTACAGGTGAGCTTGTATACTGTTGCAGCCAGGGTAGAGGGGAATAGTCCCTCCAAGCGGGCGAACCATCCCACCTGAGTGTCAAGGGGAGCTCATATACTGCCACAGCCAGGAGAGTGGGGACTCGCCCCTACAGGTGGGTGACCCCTCCCACCTGGGTGTTGGGCAGAGCTCCTATACCTTCACAGCCAGGGTATAGGGGACTCGCCCTTCCACTAGGTGACCCATCTCAGCTGCGTGTTAGGGGAAGCTGGAATAACTCCACAGTCAGTGTACAGGGGACTTGTCACTACAGGAGGGAGATCCCTCCCAACTGGGTGTCAGGGAGAGCTCATATACTGCCACAGCCAGGAAATAGGGGTTCACCTCTTTAGGTTGGAGACCCCTCACACCTGAGATTTGGGTGGAACTCAAAACAGCCACAGTCAGGGTAGAGATGACTCACCCCTCCAGACAGGAAACCCCTCCCACCTGTGTGTCATGGGGAGCTTGTATACCACCTTAGCCAGGGTAGAGATTACTCACCACTCCAGGCGAAAGAACCCTCCCACCAGGGTATCAGGGGGGAGCACCTATACAATGGAAGCCAGGGTATAGGGTATATGCCACCCCAGGCGGGAGATCCATCCCAACTGGGTATTAAAGGGAGCTCTTATACAGCTGAAGCCAGGGTACAGAGACTGGCCCCTCCAGCTGGAGATACCTCCCACCTGGGTGTTGGCGGGCGCTAGTATACCCCTGCAGCCAAGGTAGAGGGAACTCGCCCCTTCAGTCTGGAGACCCCTCCCACCTGGGTGTTACAGGGAGCTTGTATACCAAGTTCGCCAGTTTAGAGGGGACTGTAGGTGCAAATCCCTTATAACCTTGCTGTGGTGGTATATGAGCTCCCCCCCAAAACCCAGTTGTGTGTGGGGTCTCCCACCTGAAGGGGTGACTCACCTCTACCTTGGCTGTGGCTCTTTTGAGTTCCCTCCAACACCCAGGTGTGAGGGGTCTCCTGCCTATAGGGGCAAGTGCCCTCTACCCTGGCTGCAGCAGTATAAGAGCTCCCCCCAATCCCAGGTGGGAGGGGTCTCCAGCATAGAGGAGGGAGTCCCTCTACCCTGGCTGCTGAACTATAGGAGCTCCCCCGAAACCCAGGTAAGAGTGGCTTTCCATCTGAAAGGGCGAGTCCCCACTCTCCTGGCTGCAGCTGAATATGGGGAGAAAGGGATTAAGAGGAACGGGTGACACAGAGAGAGGAGGGATCATGGTCTGGATTCACTGCAGGATTTCAGGATAGGGGAGCAGGGCCTGGAATGAAAGAGGCCAAAGCCCCCAGGCAAGGGGCGCTGCTACCTTTTCCCAAAGGAAGACCGCAGGGCCAAACATCCCAGTTCCATTCCCTGGCTCTGGTGCGGATCCTGGGAAAGATATCTGGAAAAGGAGCCCAGGAGGGACAAGGACAACAAGAGGGCCAAAGGAGGGCACAGCGTGAAGAAGGGTGTTTGTGGGATGCGAGTCAGGACCATAGAAAGGAGCCCAGGCTAGGGACCTAGAGGAGGGCCCTGGCTAGGGGAGAGCAGGGGAGGGTGGTGCTGGGCAGGCATGGATGGCACTAGGGTTCTGAGATGCAGGAAAGACAATGGGAGCAGGGAAGCAGCCCCAGTGAGGCCCACAGTTCAAGCCCAGGGAAGCACGGAGCAAGAAAGACTCCTAGAGGCGCAAGAGAGTAGCCAGTCCAGGGAATGGAGAGCCAATTGCCAGTGCTGGGGCAGGGGCCTCAGGACAGTGGACATGGCTGGGGAGGGAAGGCAGAGGATCCAGCAGGGGGAGACAGGCTTGAGGCCCAGTGCCACTGCCTGGTGTCAGGGTTCCAGGTGCAGCCCCAAGGGCCTAGTGAGAATAAGTTGCCCAGGCAAGAGTCAGGGTTCTTTTTCCCATAAGGCACCCTGGCCCAGATGAGGATCAAGGGCCAGGTACCAGGCCAAATGGCCTGGCAAGGGACAAAGGACAGGAGGAGTGCAATATGAGGGCACAGTGGGGTGTCACAGTGGGTGCAGAGAGGGGCAAGAGCCAGGAACTAAACAAGGAGCCAAGGTAAGGGACTGACCCCACCAAAAGTTATTAGGGACCCAATGAGCAGAATGCCCCTGCTCCAGGAAAAATCAATAGGGGAAGGAGAGGTAGGATAGGGGCTAGGATGTGGAGACAGAGAGCTGCGCAAAGGGCACAGAGGAGAGCGAGCTTAGGGGTGAAATCAAGGGGTGCCCAGGTCAGACACGACAGGAAGAGACACCACAGAAAGCAACACAACCTGAGTAATGAATTAAGGCTGGCAGCCAGGCCAGGGGACTATAGTGTGAATGGTCAGGGTGAGGATGGGCTGGGTTGGTTTAGGGGCAGTTTGCAAGGCTAGAGGGCAAGAGAGGGAAGGCAGGGGATCACCCAGGACAAGGTCATCACTAGGCTCAAGTACACTGCCAGTTTTCAAGTTTGGATGGCAAAGTGGGCCCAGTCGAGGAGAAGGGCTGCATGGCCCATAGGGATCATTTAGGGCTCAGAGGCCAGCCAATTCCACTCCTACCCCAGGTGAGTAGATCCTCAGAGAGAGACCAGGACCAAAGGAGGGCAATGTGAGGCATACCTTTGATTCGGGATTGGGGGGTGTCAGTGGGGAGCCAGCAACCATTGGAGGAGACCAGGCTAGGGAGAAGCATGGGGAGAGCAGGGTCCTGGCAATGACAAAATACCACAGTACAAGTGGAACAGAGGGGAGGAACAGGAGTGGGACCAAGCAAGGGGACTGAAATCAAGGAACAGGGACAGGGTCCTCAAGAAGGGCGACTGGGTGCTCCAGCAAGGAGCCAGGCCCAAGAATGGGGAACCAAGTGCCAGGACCCGGTCCCGGGTCCTATGAACACAGACAGGTCTGGGGAGGGGAGAAAGGGGAGCAAGGGTAGTGGGTGGAACAGAGAGAGGAGGGCTCAAGACCCAGGTTCACTTCTGGGTGTCAAGATCAAGGAGCAGGGCCAGTGCTGAGAGAATCGAAAGTCCCAGGCATGGAGCACAGCTATATTTTCCCAAAGGGAGCCCACAGGGCCAAACGCCCAGTTCCAGTCCCCTGGACATGGTGAGTATCCTGGGAAAGGGATCTTGAAAAGGGGCCCTGAAGGGACCGGGACAACAGGAGGGATGAAGGAGGGTACAGCATGAAAGGTCAGAGGAAAGGTGTTGATGGGGTGCAGGCCAGGATTCCAGAAAGGAGCCCAGGCTTGGGACCAACAGGAGGGCCCAGTCAGGAAGGGGCAGGGAAGGGCGGGGCTGGGCAGGCAGGTGACAGTAGGGTTCTGAGGTTCAGCGAAGCCAAGGGAGTAGGGTACTGGCCCCAGCAATGCCTGCAGTCCAAGCCAAGGGAAGCACGTAGCAAGAAGGTCCCCCAGAGGCTCCAGGAAGGAGGCAGTCCAAGGAATGAAGAGCCAAGGGCCAAGGCTTGGGCAGAGGGTTCAGGACAGTGAATAAGACTTTGGAGGGATGGCAGGGGATCTGGCAGGGGGCAGGCATGCTCCTGGCCCAGGGCGACTGCCAGGTGTCAGGGTTCTGGGTGCAGGACCAAAGGTCCAGAGAAAGCAAGGGGCACAGTCAAGGGGCAGGACTCAGTTTCTCATAAGGTGCTCTGGCTCAGATGAGAATCCAGGGTCAGGGACCTGGCAAAGGAGGCCTGGTGTGAAGGGGTCCAGGAGGAGGGCGATGGGAGGACATGGCGGGGGTCTCGGTGGGGGCATGGGGGGGCAAGGTCCAGGACCCAAGCCAGGTACCCAGGCAAAGGACCCACCTGACCTACAATGGATGAGAGAACCAAGGATCAGGAGACCTGCAGGTGCCAGGGGAAAGCCCAAGGGGAAGGGGAGGAAGGGCTGTGAAAAGATAAGGAGACAGAGTAAAGGGCAAAGGTTACCTAAGTGATCATGCTGGTAGTCCCAATCAAGGGGCCCCAGGTCAGATCCAACAGGAAAAGACTCCATGCTATGTCAAGTGACATGAGGAACACTGTCAGGGGCTCATGTGAGCACCAGGCCCAGGGACTGAAGCACAAAGGGTCAGGGTTAGGAAGGGCTGCGTTGGGGCAGCATGCAAGGCGAGAGGGCAGGGGAGGGAAGGGAGTGGATATCTCAGGGCTGGGTTGGAGCAGGTCGCATGTTAACTGCCAGGCCTCAAGGTTCAGGCAGCAAAGGGGACTCAGGCAAGAGGCAGGGTTGTATTTTCCCATAGGGAGCCTTAAGGGCGCAGAGGCCATCCAATTTGGCTCCTCTACCCAGGTGAGTAGATCCTCAGAGAGGGACCTGGACCAAAGGAGAGTCAAAATAGGGCACTGTGAGGGGATATCTGGCTTATGGAGGTTGTGGGAGTGGTCAGTTGGCAGCCTGGACCCATTTGAAGAGCCCAGGCTAGGAAGAAGCAGGGAAAGTGAAGGGTCCCGACAGTGCCAGGATACCATAATACCAGTGGAACAGAAGGGAGGCACAGGATAGCATCAATAAAAAGAGGCCTGAAACCAAGGGAAGGGAAAGGGTCCTCAAGAAGGGCAGCCAGGGGCTCAAGCAAGGAGCCATGCCCAGTAATGGAGAGCCAAGTGATAGCACCTGGGGCAGGGTGAATGAAAACGGATATGGATGGGCAGGGGAGGGAGGGGAGAAATCAGAGCAGGTGGTGCAGCGGGAGGAAGGCTGAAGGCCCAGATCCACTGCAGGGTGTCAGGATTTTGTAGTAGGGCATGGGCTGAGGGAGGCAAAAGGGCCCAGAAAAGGGGCAGGGCTATATTTTCCTAAAGAGAGCCCACAGGGCCACAAGGCTATGTCAAGTACCTGGCCTGGTGAGCATCCTGGGAAGGGGATCAGGAAAGACAGCTTGGGAGAGACAGAAACGACAAGAGGGCCAAAGGATGGGTCTGGGTGGGGTGGGTTCTTGATTTTAATTCATGTGCTACAGGAGTCTTATTAAGGAAGTAGGGGCCTAATTTGATATGACGGAGATTTGAGCCTACTTCTTCTTCTATTAGATACAGGGTATCTGGATTAATTCCTAGGTCCCTAATCACTTTTGAGTTGAGTTTTGTGCATGATGAGAGATAGGTTTTATTTTATTTTGTTTCATATGAATTTCCAGTTTTCCCAGCACCATTTGATGAAGAGGCTATCTTTTCTCAAATGTATGTTTTTGGTGCCTTCGTCTAATATAGCTGTAATTATATGTGTTAAGTTGTGACCTCTATTTTATACTACTGGTCTACCAGTCTATTTTGGTGCCAAAACCATGCTATTTTTGTTACTATTGCTCTGTGGTATAGTTTAAGGTCTGGTATAGTAATGTTATCTGCTTTACACTTCTTGCTAAGAATTGCCTTTTGTATTCTTGGTCTCTTCATTTTCCAGATAAATTTCATGACTGCTTAGTGCTCTTGGTATTACGGTCATTATGACAATATTAAATATGTTTATCCAAGCATAAGGGATATTATTCCATCTTCTAAGGTCTTCTTTAATTTTTTTTCTTTAGAATTCTGTAGTTTTCATTGTAGAGGTCTTCACCTCTACATACTACCCTTCAATGGTAGTCCACAAAATATGTCTCAGTAAATATTTTCAATGAACTTATATTCAGTACCATTTCTGACCACAATGCAAATAAACCTAGGAATCAACTAAAAAATCTTGGAAACTATAAGAATATATAATATGTAAACAACTTACTTTTGCATTACCAACACATCAATAGAGAAACCAAGAAGCACAAAAAAATTCTTCAAACAAAAGAAAATGGAAACACAACACACTAAAGCCTATGATATGCAGTAAAAGTGGCACTGAGTAAAGATTACACCAAACAATACCCACATGAAAATAGTGGAAAGGTCTTAGATCAATACCAAATCACTGCAACTTAAGGAATTAAGAAAACAAGAAAAAATATCAAAATATTAGAGTAGAAATTAATGAAATATAAATGTCAGAAAAGAAATAAATCAAATGTAGACTAAAAGTACAAAAAAATCAAGAAAACAAATAGCTTGTTCTTTGAAAAGATAAAACACAAATGATTAGCTAGACTAAGAAAAGGAGACACCAGACACAAATAAATGAATCATAGATGGGAAGAGAAATATTAAAATTACACCACAGAAATATAAAAGATCATTAAAACTGTTATAAACAACTGTAGGTAAGTAAATTTGAGAGTATATAATAAATGATCAAATTTCTGGTTTTATACACCTTAAGAGGGCTGAATCATGAAAAAAGAAAATATGATCAGTCTAAAACCATGTTGGAAGATTAAATCAACAATAAAGTGTATCCCGTTAAAGAAAATCCCAGGGTCAAATAGTTGCCCTGCTGAATTCTGCCAAATATTTAAAAACTTACACCAATTTTTTCAAGTTATTCCAAAGATAAGAAGGTAAAATAATTCTTTTAAACAAGCTGTCACTGGAAACAGAAAAGGCCAAAATATAAATGAAAACTAAAGAACAATATCTATAATGCCATAGACTCCAATATTCTTAAAAATATACTACCATACTGAATCCTACAGCACATTAAAAACAGTATTCTTCCTTGTCTAGTGGAGCTCATCACAGAAGTTTAAGTTTGGTTCAATACATGCAAATTGATAAACATAAAATTTATATGGTATAATATACCATATAAATTGAAGGAAAGTAAAAGCCATATTGGCCCTCTTGAATTTATCTGTATGCATGCATGAAAGTGGCATAATGAGTCCCAGTGTTAGTGTATCCACAGGACACTAATTTTTTTTTAAATGTAAACATATTGAAGATAGTAGAGGGAGGGGTGCTGGGTGGTGGTGGTAATGGAAATGGTGGGGATTAAATTTGGCCAGATTATGATCTATGCTTTTGTCATAATACCAGGGGGTATAGATGTGTTGTATATATCTAAAAAAAATAACATGGTAATCTCAATGAATGCTGAAAATGCATTGAAAAAACATCATTTTAAATAATATTTATGATTTTTAAAATCCATGGGAATTCAACACAACATAATAAAGGCCATTGGTAATAAGCCAACAGCTAACAATATATAGAAAGAGGAAATCTAAGATCTGGAAAAAGAAAAAGATGTTCACTGTGTTGGCTTTTTATTACTGTTTCTAAAATATCCAACCAGAACAAATTGGAGCAAGAAAAAATTATTTTGGCTCACAGTTTCAGAATTTCGGCAAGTTAAATAAATAAAGGGCATCCAAATTAAAAACACAGGAGGGAAAATTGTCACTATTTGCAAAAACCATGATATACATAGAAAATATATGAAGAAAAACCCAAAACCTCCATCAAAACTCTAGTATAACTTATACATAAGTTTAGCAAATTTGTCAAATACAAAATCAATATTAAAATGAGTTGTGTGGCTATATGTCAATAGTAATTTATCTGAAGGGAAAAAACTATTCAACATTACTGGCAATTGAGGGATTGCAAATCAAAACTGTATTGAGATTTCATCTTATATAAGTCAGAATGGGAATCATCAAGAACACAAATAATAATCAATGCTGGCAAGAACGGGGGTTCACTTTCACATTATTGGTGGGATTATAAGTAATTATAGCCATTCTGAAAAGCAGTATGGAGATTTCCTCAAACACTACAAATAAAATCATCATAACATCTAGCTATCCCATTTCTCAATATTTATCCAAAAAAACCAAAATCAGCATACTATAATCCTATGGGCACATAAATATTTATAGCAGCACAATACACAATACCCAACTTTGGAACTAACCCAGGTGGCTTTCAACAAATGTATAGATTAAAAAGTTACATTTAGGGGCTGGAATTGTGGCTCAGTGGTGGAGCATTTGCCTAGCATGTGTGAGGCCATGGGTTCAATCCTCAGCACCATATAAAAGAAAAATAAACAAATTAAAAAGTTATTTTTAAAGTTACATATATATTGAAGTTACAATCAGATATAAAAAAGAATGAAATTATGACATTTTCTGTTAAATGGATAGAACTGGAAAACATCATGCTAAGTGAAATAAACTGGACTCAGAATGTCAAGGCTTGAATGATTCCTCTCACATGTGGAATTCAGATTAAAATAAAGGGAGAAATGGTTAACCCCCAATAAGTAGAAGGAGATCAGTAGATCAGAGAAAGTGGATTGGGTGAGGAGAATAGAAAAGGAGAAGAATTGTGAAATGAAATTGGCCAAATTATCCTATGTTACATATATGAATTTACCACAGTGAATTTCCCTTGTATGTATATCTATAAAGAACTAATTTTGAAAAATAACTATAAACCAATAGCAGAAAGACATATAGAGGAAGGGGAACAGGGTCAAGAAAAGAGTGGAGAGAAAGTGGAAGTACTAGGGACAAAGGTAGAGAAAATTATATCCAATGCTTGCATGATTATTTCAAAATGAGCCCCAATATTGTATGTAACTCTAATGCACTCATAAAAATGTTTAAAAATCAACAAAGCAATCTGATTTTCAATATCTATAAAAATTCAATAAAATAACTAGGAATAAATTTAATCAATTGGTGAAATATTTGTGAATGAGATTGAAGAGGATAAAAAATTGGAAAGAAATCCAGCATTCAAGAAATGGAAATATGAACATTATTAAAATCCAAATATTATTCAAAGAAATTTATTGATTCAATGAAATTCCTAGAAATAACCAATGATAATGTTTAAAAAATACAAAAATTATTTTATACTATTTATGGAACCAATAATAACAATAAAATAGCTCAAATATCCCAAGCAATTTTGAGCAACAATCAGGAGGCTTCCTGATTAAAAAAATATACTTTGAAGCTATAGTGACCTAAACAGCATGTTATCAATACAAAAACAGAAAATCAGAACAACAGAACAAAATTGAGAGCCCCAATGAAAACCCATGCATCTATATTCAACTGATTTTCAACAAATGTAGTAAGAGCAGGCATTGGAGAAAACACAGTGCTCAAATGGATTATGTTAGAAAACCATATACCCACATGTAGACCTCTGTCTCTCAATACCCACAAAGATCTACTCAAACTGTACTAAATAATTAAATGGCAAACATGAAGCTATGGAAATATGAGAATAAATCTTAGGGGTGATGCTTCAGGACATTAGTGTAGGCAAGATATTTTTGAACAATAGCCTACAATTAGAGACAAATGTAACACTGCAAATTACAAAAAAAAAAAAAAAAAAAAAAAAAATGAACCTTCTGTACAGCAAAAGAAACACTAAACAGAGTTTAGAGTCAGAATGAAATAATATATATTTTAATGTACATTTATGGAAATGGGTTTATATTCAGAATATATAAGAAAATCCTAAATTCTAATAGCATTTTTAAAATTAGCAATGCATATAAACAGATATTCTTTAAAAAAAAGACTTATAAATGATCAACAGCTACATGGAAAAAAAATGCTCATATCACTAGTCACCAGAGAAATGTACATGAAAATCACAATGAGATATCACCACACACCAGTATGTATGGTCAATTAAAAAAAAAAGACTGAACATAACAAATGATAGTGAATTGATGGAGAATTGGGGACACGCACACAATATTGTTAGGACTGTGAATTAGAACAGTCATTATGGAAAACAGTATGGAGGGTTCATAAGTATTAAACATAGAACTCCCATGACCCAGAAATTCCATTACCCAATTTCTTTGGGTTTTTATCCAAAGGGAATAAAATCAACATATCAAAGAGACATCTTTATTACCAGGTTTATTATAGCACTATTCACAATTGATAAGAAGTGATAACAACCTAAGTGTATATCAACTTATGAATTGATAAATAAAATAAAATATACAAGCAAGCTTACTATTTAGCCACAAAAAAAAAAAAAAAAAAAAAACAATGATACCCTCTCAGTTGTGAAAACATGGATAGAAACATTATGATTGTAGATCATAATGTTAAGTATTATAAACCAGTCATAGAAAGACAGGTACCACATGATTTTTCACGTATGGAATTAAAAAAATTGATCTAGTAGTAGTTGAGATAGATTGGTGATTAGCAGAGGCTAGGGACATTAGTTTAGGCAGGGGTTGAAGATAAATGTTGATTAATGGATTCTAAGTTATAGATAGGAACAGGGAACCCTGACGTTCACAGTACAATAACTAAAGACAAAAATTATATACCATACATTTCAATTTTTAAAAAAATTTCTTAATTTTTATTTTTTTAGTTATACATGGAGACAATATATATATTTTGTTTATTTATGTTTATGTGGTGCTGAGAATCAAAACCAGTTCCTCACATGTGTGAGGCAAGCACTCGCCCACTGAGCTACAATCCCAGCCCTACTTTAATTTTAATAATGAATTTTGAATGTTTTCATCAAAATGAATTGATGAATATTTGAGGAAAAAAAGTATGTATATCATGATTTAAATATTACTCAAGATATACATGTATAGAACATATTCCCATTAATATGTACACTTTGTACACAGTTAAAAGCAAAAATATATGAATAAATGAAACATCACACTGCACCCATTAATTTGTATAATTAATACATGTTAATGAACAATTAAATAGGATAATAAAAAATATTAGATACAAGTATGAAGGCAATAATTTCCATGTATTGGAGTTTCATTTTAATTTGATACACAATAGGAAATCATTGAGGATTTTTGTAATATTTGACTCATGCTTTAATATAGCAATTTTAATTGCAGTGTAGAAAAAAATAAAAATCAAAGAGAAGATTTGATTTGCATGGTTTCCTATGGGAGGCTTGAGGTTCTAATTAAGTGTTTGAATTTAAAAAAAAATCAACATATTGGGGCTCGGGTTGTGGCTCAGTGGTAGAGTGCTTGCCTGGCACACATAATGCACTGGGTTCAAACCTCAGCACCACATAAAAATTAAATAAAAAAATATTATGTCCACCTACAACTAAAAATAAATATTAAAAATATCAACATGTTGTCAGAAAATGATAGGATAGTAATTATTATAAAGTAAGAAATTTTTCCTAGCAGGAAAAAAAAATATTATTTTGGGCACTACTGGGGATCAAACTCAGGGCCTCACACTAGATAGGCAAGCACTGAACCACAGAGTTGTACTTCCAGCCCTAAGATACAGACCTTAAAACCTAAATTAGGGAAACTCAATGAGCTTGACTCAAACACAGAGAAATCACTCTGTATTTTTAACAAAGAAACCACGAAATAATGGAAGCAATTATAAAAGTCAAACGATTACTTGGGGAAAATACATTGTGCAAAATTTTAAATGTGTAAGGAACAAAGATGACAGAGAAACACTAATTTTTTTCAGTTCTTCCATGATTTGAAACAGAAGCAACACTAATACTGCTTATTAACAAGGGGGAAACTAAGGAAATCCATTGCAATTTAATATTTTAAATTAAAATACTTAGACTCAGAAATTCTGGTGCTTTGAACAGAAGATAAGAAAAAATAAAAGGAGATAGAGAGAAGATGGTGGGACAGAAGGAGGCAGAAATCTGTATTGCTCCATGATACAGATCTCACCTATTTAGAAAACTGCATCTCTGAGAGTTTTAGAGGACCCCTATACAGCTGATTTCCACAGAAATCACCAGCGCTGTGATGCCTATGCAAGGCTCTAGAGCCTCAGTGTTTGAGTAGGACCCGAGACTCCTGGCTCCAAAAACCCAAAGTTCTAGACCATGCAGGGCTTGTGAGTGCCTTAGCAGAATCATCTATCAGAACCTCTGCAGAACTCTCAGAACTCGCATGCAGCTGACCCAACTGCTACCTACCCACAGCACAATGCCATTGCCCAGCTCCCCCCATTCCACCCGACACCTCATGCTGGAAGCAGACAGCTTTTATATTGAATCACCTTTCTTGCCATATTTGATGGAGGCAGCTCTCAGATTGGATCTCCTTCTGGCCAGGTACAGGTTTCCAACTGCCCCTTTCCACAGCAGTGATAACTCAACACAGTAACTACACAACATAAAACAGCTCTCAGTTGGACAGGTGTGCAGTTCAACCAGGGTGACACCCACCTGGTGTGAGCCTTGGTGTGAGAGGTCCTGCAATTGGAAACTGCTAAGGGAGAGGCAGATGGGGCTAAAATTTGGAGCCTAACAGAGAGACCAGAAACTGGTAAATTTCCAGGCAAAATAGGGAGATACTACTGGGAGCTCAAGTCATATGTGTGGTCCCAAAAAGAGACCCGTGAGGTGAAGTCTCCCTGCAGAAACTAGCAGGTGGCACTCCCCACTTCCAGGTGCCATACACCAGGACCAGACTTTCCACCCTGGTTACCTACATCATCTGAGGTCAGAGATAACAGCTTACAACAGACAACCCTACCTATTGAATGAGAAGAGAAGCAGGAAAGACATGGATCTCTAAAACTAGCAACAACCCTGGTTTCTTACTTCAAGTATTTTTTTCCTCTTTCTCTTCTACACATCTATCCTCGGGACCTCACATCCCAAACAAACATGAAACCAAGAACTTTGCATGAAATAGGATTTTGAGGACTGAGTCATCTAAATAATATAGAGGTGTTGTATATGCCTTTTTTTCTTCTTTACTTTTTATATACCCTTCCAAATTTTACTATTTTAACATCCTATATTTTTCTAAATACATATGTGTGTTTGTTTTATGTAGCCTACTATTTTCTCATGTACTTGTCTACTCTAAATTACTACCTGTCTATTATCTTGCTACTGACCCCCTTCATTAGATTTCTTTTTTACACAACCTAAGATATATTAACTCTATATCCTCTTATCCTACCTTCTCAGCATATTGTCTTATGCCTCACCCACATTTCAATGTCCACCATCAGAAACAGTAAACCTTTTTCAAAACTGCTTATATTTTTATAAGGCAAATATATATTATATTTTAGGTAATAATTGAATCCAACATTTCTGTACACTGAGAATAAACTGTAAAAGATTTAATAACAATTAATTGTTCATAGGTGGTATATTGTTGATATTGAGATCTGTTAACATTGTCATTCCCCACAAGAAAAAGAGAGATCTTGGAACCCTACAAGAGAACTACAAATCTATAGGGTAAAAACAATTACACCCCAGACCCATAGAGCTAGAAGGGGACACACAGAAGCAACATGAAAATACAAGGTAAGAAAGTGTCCTCCAAAAAATCAAGACACCACATCACTACAATCATTGGCAGCCAAAACAGAAAAAAATTACAAAGAAGGAGTTCAGGATGCACACGGTTAAAATGTTTTGTGAACTCAAGTACAATATAAGAGAGCAAATACAGGCAGTAAAAGATCACTTCTACAAGGAGCTACAAAAACAAATTCAGGAAGCAAAAAAATCACCTCAACAGGACGACACAGGTTCTAAAAAGAAACAAATAGAATTTCTTGATATGAAAGAAATAATAAACCAAATGAAAAGTTCAAATGAAAGCATCACCAACCGAGTAGACCAGTTGGAAGATAGGGCACCATACAATGAAGATAAAATATATAATCATGAAAAGAACATAGGCCACACAGTGATAATGGTAAGAAATCATAAGTAGAATATTCAAGAAATATGGGATAGCATAAAGAGACCAAATTTAAGAGTTATTGGGATAGAGGAAGGCATAGGGGTCCAAACAAAAGAAATGAACATTCTATTCAATGAAATAATATAAGAAAACTTTTCAAACATAAAGAATGAATTGAAAATCCAAATTCAAGAAGCCTACAGGATGCCAAATATACAAAATCACAACAGATCCACACCAAAGCACACTATAATAAAAATGCCCAAAAAACAGAATAAAGAAAACATTTTAAAGCCATAACAGAAGAAATCAGATTACATATATGGGAAATCTAATTAGGATAATGGCAGATTTTTCAACACAGATCCTGAAAGCTAGAAAAACCTGGAACAACATATATCAAGCTCTGAAAGGAAATGGATGCCAACCAAGAATCTTGCATCCAGCAAAATTAAGCTTTAGATTTGAAGATGAAATAAAAAACCTCCATGATAAACAAAATTTAAAAATAAATTATAGCTAGAAAACCCACACTACAAAACATCTTGGAAAAGTAATCCATGAAGAGAAAATAAAAAAATAATTAACATCAGCAGAGGGATGTAGTACCATGAAACAAAAAGTAAACAAAGAAGAAAATCAAGTGAAGTTAAATAACAAAAATAAACAAATATGGTTGAGAATACAAATCATGTCTCAATAATAACCCTGAATGTTAATGGCTTAAACTCACCAACCAAAAAATATAAGCTAGCAGATTAGATTTTTTAAAAAGACCCAACAATATGCTGCCTCCAAGAGACTCATCTGATAGGAAAAGACATACACAGAATGAAGGTGAAAGGTTGGCAAACATCATACCACTCACATGGACTGCAGAAGCAATCACAGGTTTTCATCCCCATAAAAAATAAAGTAAGACTTCAAGCCAAAGTTAATCAAAAAGGATAAAAATGGACATTACATACTGCTCAGGGGAATCATACACCAAGAAGACATAAAAATCATAAATATATATGCCACAAACAATGGTTCAGCTATGTTCATCAAACAAATGCTTCTGAAGTTCAAGAGTCAAATTGACCACAACACCACCATCTTGGGTGACTCTAACACATCACTCTCACCATGGGATAGATCTTCCAAACAAAAGTTGAATAAAGAAAGTATAGAAATCAATAATACAATCAATAACTTAAACTAAATTGACATATATAGAATATTTCAACATGCATCAAGAGGATACACTTTCTTCTCAGCAGCACATGGATCCTTCTCTAAATAGACCATATACTAATACAAAAAGTAGAGATAATACCATGCATTTTATTGGATCATAATGAAATAAAATTGGAAATCAATGACAAAATAAAAAATAAAATAAAATTGCCCAAACACCTGGAGAACAAACAATATGCTACTGAATTAACAATGTGTTACAGAAGACATCAAGGAGGAGATTAAAAAATTCCCAGAGGTAAATGAGAACATAGATACAACATATCAAAATATCTGGGACACTATTAAAGTGATATTAAGAGGAAGGTTCATTGCATGAAGTTAATTTCTTTAAAAGAAGAAAAAGTCAACAAATAAATGACTTCACACTACATCTAAAAGCTGTAGAAAAGAAGAATAAATCAACAGCAAAAGCAGGAGAAGGAAATAAATAATTAAAGTTAGAGCTGAAATTAATGAAATCAAAACAAAAGAAACAACTGAAAAATTTGACAAAACTACAAGTTGGTTCTCTGAAAAAATAAATAAAATTGACAGACCTTATCTACACTAACAAAGAGAAGAAGAGAGTAAACTCAAATTACCAGCATATGTGATTAAAAAGGTAATATCACAAAGAACTCAACAGAAATACAGAGGATAATCAGAAATTATTTTGAAAGCTTATACTCCAAGAAGATAAAAGCCATTGAAGAAATTGACAAATTTCTTAAGTCATATGATTTGCCCAGATTGGTTCAGGAAGATATAAACAATTTAAACAGACCAATATCAAGTGATGAACTAGAAGATGCCATCAGAAGCCTATCAATCAAGAGAAGCCCAGGACTGGATAGATACACAGCCGAGTTCTACAAGAACTTAAATAATTAATACAAATATTCTTCAATTTATTTCAGGAAATAGAAAAAGAAGCAGCACTTCCAGACTCAATCAATGAGGCCAATATCACTCTGATTCCAAAACCAAGAAAAGACACATCAAAGAAAGAAAACATAAGACCAATATCTCTAATGAACATTGATGTAGAAATTGTAAATAAAATTCTGGCAAATCAAATACAAAAAAAAAAAACAAAAAACAAAAAAAATATTGTGTACTATGATCAAGTGGGATTCATCCCAGGGATGCAAGGTTGGTCTAACATATGGAAATCAATAAATGTAATTCATCCATCAATAGACTCAAAAATAAAATCATACGATCATCTCAATAGATGCAGAAAAAGCATTTTTCAAAATACAGCATCCCTTCCTGGTCAAAACACTAGGAAAACTAGGATAACAGGAACATATCTCAACATGGTAAAGGCTATCTCTGCTAAGCCCCAGGCCAACATAATTCTAAATGAATAAAAATTGAAGGCATTCCCTCTAAAAACTGGAAGAAGACAGGGATGCACTCTTTCACCATTTATATTTAACATAGTTATTTTAATATTGGCCTGAGCAATTAGACAAATGAAAGAAATTAAGAAGATACACATAAAAAAAGAAGAACTGCTGATGATATAATTCTATAATTAGAAGGCCCAAAAAGTTTCACCAGAAAACTTCTAGAACTAGTAAATGAATTCAGAAAAGTAGCAGGATATAAAATCAACACCCATAAATCAAAGGCATTTATATATATATATAAATGCATTTATATATATATATATATATATATATATATATATATATATATATATATATATATATATAATCAAAGGCATTTATATATATATATATATATATATATATATATATATATATATATATATATATATATATATCATACCACTCACATGGACTGCAGAAGCAATCACAGGTTTTCATCCCCATAAAAAATAAAGTAAGACTTCAAGCCAAAGTTAATCAAAAAGGATAAAAATGGACATTACATATATATATCAGTGATATATCCTCTGAGAGAAAAATTCAGAAAACTTCCCCATTTACAATGGCCTCAAAAAATAAAATACTTGGGAATCAACTAAACGAAAGAGGTGAAAGATCTATACAATGAAAACTACAGAATCCTGAAGAAAGAAATCAAAGAAAACCTTAGAAAATGGAAAGATCGACCTTGCTCTTGGATAGCAAAATTGATATCAGAATGACCATACTACCAAAAGCACTATACAGATTTAATGCAATTCTGATCAAAATCCCAATGGCATTCCCCACAGAAATAAAAAAAAAGAAATCATAAAATTTATATGGAAAAATAAGAGACCCAGAATAGCTAAATCAGTTCTTAGCAGGAAGAGTGAAGCAGGTGGCATCACTATACCAGACCTTTAACTATACTACAGAGCAATAGTAACAAAAACAGCATGGTATTTTCATCAAAAAAGACTGGTAGACCAATAATACAGACTAGAAGACACAGAGACTAACCCACAAAATTACAATTATCTTATATTAGACAAAGGTGACAAAAACCAACATTGGAGAAAAGGTAGCCTCTTCAGCAAATTGTGCTGATAAAACTGGAAATCCATATGTAACAAAATGAAATTAAACCCCTATCTCTCACCATGCACAAAACTCAACTCAATGTGGATCAATGACCTAGGAATTAAACCAGAGACTCTGTGTCTAATTGAAGAGAAAGTAAGCCTTAATCTTCATAATGTGGGATTAGGCCCCAACTTCCTTAATAAGACTCCTATAGTGCAGGAATTAAAAACAAGAATCAATAAATGGTATGGATTCAAATTAAAATGTTGTTTTTCTCAGCAAAAGAAAAAATCTGTGAGGTGAATTGAGAGCCTACACCTTGGGAGCAAATCTTTACCCTTCACACATCAGATAGACCACTAATCTCTAGGGTATATAAAAAACTCAAAAAGCTAAGCACCAAAGAAACCCCAAAATCCCATAAATAAATGGGTCAAGGACCTGAACAGACAATTCTCAGAAGAGGATATACAATTAATCAACAAACATATTAAAAATATTCATCATTTCTAGCAATTTGAGAAACACAAATTAAAACTACTCTAATATATCATCTCACTCCAGTCAGAATGGCAGCTGTTATGAAGACAAAAACAATAAGTGTTGGAGAAGATGTGGAGAAAAAGCTACACTCATACATTGCTACTGGAACTGCAAGTTGATGCAGCCAATTTGGAAAGCAATATGGAGATTCCTTGGAAAACTGGGAATGGAACCACCATCTGACCCAACTATTCCTCTACTAGGTCTATACTCAAAGTATTTAAAAAGAGCATACTACTGGGGCACAGCCACATCAATGTTTATAGCAGCACAATTCACAATACCTAAGCTGTGGAACCAATCCAGATGCCACTCAGTAGATTAATGGATAAAAAGTGGCACATATAAACATTGGAATATCACTCAGCAATAAAGAGAATAAAATCATGATATTTCCAGGTAGATGGTTGGCATTGGAGAAGATAATGCTAAGTGAGCTTAGCCAACCCCACAAAAACAAGTGCCAAATATTTTCTCTGATATAAGGAGGCTGATTAATAGTGAGACAGGAGGGAGCACATTGGAGGAATAGACAAAATATAGATATGACAGAGGGGTGTGTGGGAAAGGGAGGGGCTGGGGGTTTGCAAGAATGGTTGAATTTGATTAACATCATTATCCAAAGTACATGTATGAAGACACGAATTGGTGTGAACATACTTTATATACAACCAGAAATATGAAAAATTGTTCTCTATATGTGTAATAAGAATTGTAATGCATGTTGCTGTCATTTAGTTTTTTTAAAAAAATCAATTAAAAACCTTTAAAAAATAAAACATAATGAACATGATATTTCTGATAGAAACAATATGTACATAACAAGTATCTAATAAAATTTTTCTAAAAAAGAAATACATCAGACTCAAGTCAGTTGTGAACATGGCTTCGATCAATGTTCAGAGGAACAACACAAAGTTCAAAAGAGAGAAACAGCAGAAAAATTTGGCAGAGAAAGACCTGTGGAAGGAAATCTTATGTGATACAGAGGCTACAGTTAACTGATCTTTCAAGTTAGCTCTGTTTTTCTCAACTCATAAGTAGGAAGTTGAGGCAGAGATCCATATTTACATGTTGTGGAGGTCATTCTGGAGCTTACTGCTATGGGAACCTAAAAATTAGCAAATACCAGCATATTTTCCTGTCCAGTGCCTGCTATAAATCCTCAGGAACACGTAACAGAATGTTATGGAAAAGGCATAAATAGATCAATACAGTTAGGGCCAGACTGTAGCTAATCTCTGCTGAGATTCAGGGTCTCAAGTGACTACTAGAATTTGCTTTGTAGTGTAGGAAAAAAAAAAAAAAAAAACTCTACTCTTATTGGAGAGGATATAGCAAATCTTGTTCACTCCACCACCAATGGAGGTCACTCCACCACCATGACCTTCCAAGTTTCAGTCCATGAGTATAATTGTGCCTGGCTGTTTGGTTTCCTGACCGTTCTTCAGCTGGTCTTTCAAGTAACCAAGCTGAAAGACAAAGTGAATTTTACTCCCCTATTTCTGTCCTGAACTTCCCTGGATTCAGTTTTATTTATGCCTCTTCCCGTAACATTCTGTCATGTGCCCTTGAGGACATATAGCAGGCACTGGACGTTACAATATGCTGGTATTTGTTAATTTTTCAGGTTCCTTTAGCAGTACAGAGAGTGCATCCCATTCCAATTTTTATCTCATTCTTGTGGTTGTACATGATGTGAAGTTACACTAGTCATATATTTATATAAGAGCATAGAAAAATTATGTATGATTCATTCTACTGTCTTTCATATTTCCATCCAACTTCCCCTCCCTTCATTCCCCTTTGTCTAATCCAATTAACTTCTATACTTTCTCTCCCTACCCTCCATTGTTATGGGTTAGCATCCACACATCAGAGAAAACATTCAGCCTTTGTTTTGGGGGGACTGGCTTATTTCACTTTGCATGATATTCTCCAGTTCCATTCATTTACTAAAAAATGACATAATTTTATTCTGATTAAAGCTAAATGTTAGCTGCTGGAATTCCTCTGCAGGAGCCTCACCCAGCTTTGATGTAGGCTGTTCAGAATAAAACTTTGATAGACAAAGCTGCACATTCTTGTCCATCTTGAACTGATATGGAGGGAAGCAAAAAACTATTTCAACCAGCTTCAGTCCCAGGACATTTCAACAGGAAGCTTGGTGAGCAAGATGAATAGGGGGAAGGGTTTAATAACCCACAGCCCTTGATATCTCTGAGGGGCACACAGCCAAATAATAAAAAGAACAATCTGGCATAGGAAATAAATTTATCCATGCTTGAAAAAAATTTTGACAACCTCAGTGGAGAAAATTCTGTCATTTCTTGCTAAGAAGTTTTTTTTTTTTTTTTAATTTACTTATGGTTGCTGTTTGGTTCATGTACACACACACACACACACACACACACACACACACACACTCACTTCTTTTTCTTCTTTCATTTCCTTTAATTAATATTTGTTATTTTGTTTTGGTTGTTTTTAAAGAGTATTCTTGCTTTTTGTTTTCTTTTGGGGATTTTATTTTTAATTGTTTGATTTTGTTTTGCTTGCTTCCCTTTCTCTCCTTCTCTCTCCCTCTAATGGACAAATCCTGTTTCTCTCTCTTTTTAATTTTTTCTTCTCTTTCTTCTAATGTATCGATTTCAAGTGAAAACTCTCTTCTGTTTTCTATATTTGACTTTTTCAACATTCTAATCTTTTTTACACTACCGCCTTTTATTTTCTCTTAATAAACCATATTTTAGGAGTCAGAGTTGTGATCAGTTGGTAGAGCACATGCCTAGGAAATATGAGGCACAGGGTTTGATCCTCAGCACTACATATGAATAAACAAAATAAAGGTACTGTGTCCATCTACAAATAAACATATATATTTTTAAAAGACTAATTTAAAAAAAGAAATAATAAATAAATAAACTATATTTTAACATTTTAAATCTATTTAGTTCAGCCATTTGGAGAAGAGAAGAAGGTAGATCATAGTAACACAAAATATCATAGCACCTCCAAAAGAGTAAATCTAAATAGCAGTTCTCTAGCATCAAACTTAACCTAATAACCTGAGAAGAGTAAAGGACACATTGACTTGAAACTGGTGACCTAAGCTCTGGGGCAAAGTTTCTGATTGATAGTGCAAGTAGAGAAGTGGAAATGATTGGAATGATTATTGTCAGACCTAATACGGTAATCTCTTAATCTCCTCTACCAAGCCTAGAAGGGGTTGTAAAATTAGCTGATGCATTCTATACATTTCCCAGCAGTGGAAAGACAGATTCATAGAATGATGAATTCAAAATAACTGACAGAGTAGGAGGATGTGGAACTCTGTACATACATTCTAATTTTAAAAACCTCAGCAAGGGGGCTGGGGTTGTGACTCAGTGGTAGAGAACTTGCCTAGCATGTATGAGGCACTGGGTTCAATCCCTGGCACCACATATAAATAAAAACAAATAAAGTAAAGGTATTGTTACCATTTACAACTAAACAATATATTTTTAAAAAGAAAAGTCAGCCATTAAAAAACTCAGCAAGAAAAAAACAAATTGCATCAGCTGCTTAAGTTAATAGATTTCTAATGTATCCCCATACTTTGTGTTTTTTCAATGCTATATATAATTTTAGATGTTTTGTCCATAAATTTTATCATTTCATGATATGTTATGTGTTCCCTTTTATCTATCTCTCCTTTCACTTTCCTTCATACTTTATGGTCACCTCATCTTAATGTCTTTTTTCACTCTCCAAATATTTTTCTTCCTTTTCCTCTTTACTATATTTTCTTTATTTTTGTTTTTATATTTTTATATCTTGTTCCAATCAAATATATTTTACTGCTTTTAATGCTTAACTTTTCAGCCTATTCTAATCAATTCTCACATACTTATCTTTGTCAAAAAAGTTATAGTCATTCTTAATAATAACTTGTATAGAATATATTGATATAGGGTTTGCTATTAAATTACCATTGTTAGTGGTTGTTACTCTCTCCTTCCAAAGTTGTACTGGTGGTTGAAACTAACTATGATTACAATGATCAAATGTGTGAAATCTAAGATATATGCTCAGTGTGGAACTTATTAATAAGAGATATATCCTCATTAGAATTTCTCCCCCCAAATGAGAAGAATCCATCTCTATATATACACAATAACAGGACTTCAGAAGATATAAGAAAATAGACAAATAACATATCTCCAGAAAGCTATGACCTCCAAATAACTGAATCCAAAAATATTGATGTGAATGATATTTCAAAGAATATAAAAATTATGCTTAAATAGAGTTTGACCAATGAACTAAAAGAACTAAGAAATGGGATTCTGGGAAGATGGCAGAAAGGAAGTAGGCAGTGATTCCTTCACAACAAAAAAAGAAGATAGTGAAGAAACAACATACTACAGAGGTGAGTAACCAAATAAATGCTATTACGACCCAAAAAGACTTGGAGAGACTTGAAGTTTGGTTACCAGAGTAAAAAGTAAGCACAGAGTTCCCCAACACTGGATCTGGACCAGGGTGAGAGAAGGGTGGAGGGACAACAGAGAGAGAAAAATGGAGCAGAAAACCACATAAGCTCACTCCTTTAACAACATTTGGAATGAAAACCAGAGAAACTTAAAATGACAGGAACAGTTGTGTCCTTGAAGCAGATCAAGCAGCATAAAACCAAACCATAAATAGAAATTCCCCACTAAGCACTGCAGATAATTTTTTGGAGTCCACAGTTGTCCAGTGACCCTCTAAAATTAACATGGCATCTTTTCAATTCCAGACAACAACAAATTAAATCAGAGCACCCTTGCAGTGTATTCTCTTAAGGATTCTTCTAGAAAATACATGTAGAGGGATTGCCATTAGCTGAAAGCCACTGGAAACTCACTCCCCCTCACCACAAACAATGGAAATGTATAGACCAGCCCATCTAAGGAAGTGCTTGCCAAACCCAGCACTTGCTCAAATTCTGCAAAGGTTTGGACAGAGACAACCAGATGCCTGCAATTCAGGGTGGTGGAAGTAAGAACTCCGATCTAAGCAGCAAGTTGGTTTTAGCACTAGGCAAAGAAAGGAGATAGGGAAGGTCTTAGAACCAATTTCACCACCCCCTGACATTGGTGGGGGAGACAGGGAAGGAGGTTACACCAGGCCTAAGAAACCTAGAGTGATGGTTTCTCTAATAATGGGCCTGCAGGGAGCTAACCTGGAGATAAGCTGCTTGGATACCCAGTGGCATAGAGATACAGATCTCCCAGGTTTTGGCTGCACATGATGGAAAGAAGCATAATATAAATGTGCCCAGACCATTACTACAATCAGCATAAGGTCAGGAAAGGCAAAAAATTGCCTGAGATCAAGGCAACAAAAAGCAATAGCCACTAGCCTGACTCATATCCCAGCCTAACATAGCTCCCAGTGTGACCCACGACCATAAACCATGGAGTTATAGGACACTGGATACTGACTGTTATGTATTGGGAGTGAGGTGTCCCCCAAAAGCTCACATGTAAGAAAATATGAGAGAGTTCATAGATGAAATGATTAGGTGGTGAGAGCCTTAACCCAATCAAAGAATTAATCTCCTGATGGGATTAATTGAGTGGCAATTGAAGGCAGGTAGTTTGTGGCTGCAGGAGATGGGATATTTGGGGTATATATTTTGTATCTGACAAGTAGAATCTCCCTGCTTCTTGATCACTATGTGAGCTTCTTCTCTGTTCCAAATTCTTCTTCCCTGTTGTTCTTCCTTACCTGGAGACCTGAGGAATAAATCCACCTGTCAATGGACTGAGACCTCTGAAACTGTGAGCCCTCAAAGAAACTTTTTCTCTTCGACAGTTGTTCTGGTCAAACCTTTCAGACCCAGTGGTGAAAAAACTGACTAAAACACTGACTGGACCCTGCCTCAATCACAATCATCAGAGGAAACTGGCACCTGCCCTTCACAACTTAGGCCAGTGGAAACTAGAACCCAGATGAACCAGCTGGGTCAATTTACTCACAAGTAATGACAGAACCTCTGTGAGATTCATAGTCCGGGGTGAAATATTCTAAAACAAGATGACCTGAATCAACAACTGAATTATCTATGTTTATAGAAAATCACCAGATATTATACAACCAATAAAAGAAAACCTGTAGAGGGGAACAGGTACATGGTAAACCACAACAATCACAAAAAAAACCCAGAGTCTGCAACAAGATCTTCTGCATGCAGAACTTTTGCACACAATAGAAACAACCAATGGACACAAAACCACACCCTATGAATATTTAGGCACAGGCCTCTGAGCTGATAAACCAGAACCATTTGGTGGGAGGTCCATAGCCACTAGGAGAGTGGCTCCTATTCCCCCAACACCTCTGGAGGGATCCAAAGCCAAAAAATCATGGACATCTTCTAAATGTTCCAAATCCTAATGAAATCCAAATCAAGATTAAATAAGAATTATCTTCACCATCTCATGGTCTACAGCAAATAACTCTAATGTCAATTTTGATCATATATATTACCATTTAACTTAATTATTGGTTCTTACCCTCCTGGTCAACATAGTTCCTCAATCTATTTGAAGGTATTTCTTTCTTTTTTTGGTGTGTATTTTTATTATTATTTATATATAAAAGCAGAATACATTACAATTCTTATTAAATACAGCACAATTTTCCATATCTCTGGTTGTATACATAGTATATTCATACCAATCCCTGTCTTTATGCATATAATTTGAATAATAATGATCATCATATTCAACCATCATTAATTACCCCATGCCCCTTCCCTTCCCCTCCCACCCTACTGCCATATCTAGAGTTCATCTATTCCTCTCATGCTCCCTGTTCCTATCCCACTATGAATCAGCCTTCTTATATCAAAGAAAACATTCAGCATTTGCTTTTTGTGGGATTGGCTAGCTTCACTTAGCATTATTTTCTATAGCTCTATCCATTTACCTGCAAATGCCATGATTCTATTCTCTTTTATTGCTGAATAATATTCCATTGTGTATATATGCAGCATTTTTATTCATTCGTCTATTGCAGGACATCTAGGTTGGTTCCACAGTTTTTCTATCTATTGTGAATTGTGTGGCTATAAATATTAATGTGGCTGTATCCCTGTAGTGTGCTGTTTTTAAGTCCTTTGGGTATAGACCGAGGAGAGAAATAGCTGAGTCAAATGGTGGTTTCATTCCCAATTTTCCAAGAAATCTACATACTGCTTTCCATATTGGTTGCACCAATTTGCAGTCCCACCAGCAGTGTATGGTTGGACATTTTCCCCCACATTCTCACTAACACTTATTGTTATTTGTCTTCATAATAGCTGCCATTCTGACTGGAGTGAGATGAAATCTTAGAGTGGTTTTGATTTGCATTTCTGTAATTGCTAGTGATGATGAACATTTACTTGAGAATCAACTTAATGAAAGAGGTAAAAGATGTATATAATAAAAATTAAAGAACCCTAAAGAAAGAAATCAAACAAGACCTTAGAAGATGGAAAGATATACCTTGTTCTTGGATAGGCAGAATTAATATTATCAAAGTGACCATACTTGCAAAAGCACTATACAGATTTAATGCAATTCTGATAAAAATCTCAATGACATTCCTCATAGAAATAGAAAAATCAATCTTGAAATTCATCTGAAAAAATAAGAGAACCAGAATAGCTAAAGCAGTCCTTAGCAGGAAAAGTGAAGCAGGTGGCATCACTATACCAGATTTTAAACTATACTACAGAGCAATAGTAACAAAAACAGCATGGTATTTTCACCAAAATAGACTGGTGGACAAATGGTACAGAATAGAGGACACAGAGACTAACCCACAAAACCAAAATAATCTTATATTAGACAAAGGTGCCAACAACATGCATTGGAGAAAAGATAGCATCTTCAACAAATGGTGCTGTGAAAACTGGAAATCCATATGTAATAAAATGAAATTGAACCCCTATCTCTCACCATGCACAAAACTCAACTCAAAATGGATCAATAACTTAGGAATACAACCAGAGACCCTGCATCTATCAGAAGAAAAAGTAGGCCCTAATCTCCATCACGTGGAATTAGGCCCCAACCTCCTTAATAAGACTCCTGTGGCACAAGAATTAAAATCAAGAATCGATAAATTGGATGAACTTGAACTAAAAAGTTTTTTTTTTTCCTCAGCATAAGAAACAATCTGTGAGGTGAATGGAGAGCCTATATCTTGGGAGCAAACCTTTGCCCCTCATACATCAGATAGAGCACTAATCATTAGGATATATAAAGAACTCAAAAAACTAGACACCAAAAAAAAAAAAAAAACCCCATCAATAAATGGTCCCAGGACCTAAAGAGACACTTCTCAAAAGAAAATTACAATCAATCAACAAAAACACGAATGGTTTTCTTCTAACCATTAAAACCCTTAACTGGAATCATATTTCCTATCTTTGTCTTACTAGCCCTAATTTATACTTGCTTCTCCAACCCCCTATTCTCCTTTTCACACTGTCTGATACTACCTCAAATACCAAAATCTACAATTTTCTCCTTTTTTCTTTGTTCCATGTTATTCTATTCTATCTTTTCATGATTTTTTTTCTCAATCTTTTCCCAACACTCTTCATCCTTCTTTCAGTCCAAATATAATGTCATAACAAATTTACTGTATTTAATAATTAATCATTTAGCATGCTCCAGAGCCTTACTACACATTTATGCCTGGATGAGTGAAACAATTTAAAATGACATCAGCAAGTCTTTCAAATTTTTTAAAGTTGAATAGTATGTGGCTTGGATCAGAATTGAATGAAGTAAATAGGGTCCAGCAGCATCTCTAAAATTGGACCTGATACTGGAATCAACAGAGGACACAGATAGTTAAACTATTAATACTTGGATATTCATCAAATACAGTCTTATAAGGAAAAGAATCTCTCGTGGTTCCTTGCTTAAAAAATAATTTATAATGATCCCAATAAATAAATAGACATTCAAGCAAATGAAAAAGAAAAGGAATAAATGTCCTCAAAAAACCATCATTTTTAAAAAGCTGACTCTATCAACATCATAGTGAAGAAAATGTCAGAGGAAAATTTTAGAAAATTTATAGTAAAAATGTTCAATGATCTAGAAGACATAATGAGTGAAATTAAAGAGAAAACAGGAAGTAAAGTATCACTTCAATAAACAGAGATCCTGAAAAAGAACCAAAAGGAAATCCTGAAAATGAAAACCCCAATAAACCTAATCAAAAAAGTTAATAGAACACTTCACTAATTGATTAGACTAATTTGTAGATATTTTCAGGCACAAAGTATATAATCTTTAAAATAATATTGACCAAAAAGATAATATATTAAGTGACCATGATAATAATATTTAAGAAATTTTGGATAACATCAAGAGACAAAATTTGAGAATTATTGGGTTATATGAAAGCTCTGAAATACAAACTAAAGAGATACATATTTTTAAAATAATATTATATTAGAAAATGTTTCAAACCTTAGAAATGAGATGGAAATTTCAATAGAAGAGACAAATATAAAATATTAGGACTCCAAATACAAAATAATTACAAAAGATCTACTCCAAGACACATTACAATGAAAATCCCTAATATACCGATTAAGGATAGAATTGTAAAGACCTGCAGGAGAACATGTCTGGTCACATTTAAAGGTAAACCAATATTTCTCAGCACAGATCCTAAAAGATAGATTTAGAAATATATATACCAAGCTCTGAAAGAAAGTGGTGTCAACCAAGAGTACTATATAAAGCAAAATTAAGGTTCAAAATTGAAAATAAAAGAAAAACTTTTTCACAAATAAAATAAACTAAAAGAATTCATAACTACAAAACCCACACTATAAAACATACTTGATTAAATATTTAATGATGAAGAAATGAAAAAAAATAAAAGCAACACAAGAAAATAAGAATCAATTAAAGAAAAACAAGTCTGAATAAATAAATAAGTAAATAAATAAATAAATTTTCTATATTAACATTGAATGAAAATACTCAGGAAGATCCAACATGGCAGCGGGCACTGAGAGATCAGTTCTCTGACCTCTTCATCTGCGCAAGCAATGGGAGCCTTGGACCAACTGAGTGCTGTTTGGTCAGAATCACTGGGCAACGCTGGGCTGACATGGACCAGGGGTGAGCAGTTTGCGCCCCTCAGAACCCATGCCAATCCCGCATGATTTGGGGCTTCCTGTGGGCAGTTTCTGGCTGATTGTCTGCGTCTCACCACCAAATTGCAGTGACTCAGTGCTATGGATGCTCCTGATGAATAGAGGGGCAGCTCTTCGGTTCCTACGTGAGCCTTTTGAGGTGATACCAACTGAGTCTTCATAGGCAGCGGGTCCGGGATTGGGACAGGGCCTGGAAGAGTTGGACCCGACCCACCCTTCACATCAGACATCTGGCAAAGAGAACGAATGGCAGCCCTTCCTATTGGAGACCACCATGGCAGAAAACTGACATCACAAGAATGTGGCAGAGGGGATAGCTTCATTGAGACTGGCATGTATAGGTGTGTGACCCTCGCGCCCCTCCATTCTGCACAGCGGGGAGATCTCGCCCCCCCCCAGCTCTACCGTGAGTGCAATAGTCAGACTGAGGGAGTCAGGAGCAGCGCATTACCCCCGGCTACCGATCCCACCAGTGCTGACAACCGAGGTCTCTTGCGCCAGCTCCGGGGGGCATGGCTACTGGAGGGCAGGCAGAATAAGCTGATGGTTCCCAGCCACATGCTCCACAACCTTAGGGTCTGGGGGAATGGCAATCAGAGAGAGTGGGCACAGTCATTCAAGGAAATAGGGCTCCCGGGAGCAGCAGACCCCGCATGTAGCCAGTTTTGTGGTGAAAGTCACCGGTGGGCGGGGCCTGTCTGGAGGAAAAGCTGGGAAGGGACTGGATACCAGGAAAGGCCCTGGGGCCCCAGGACTGGAGAGTCACCCAGTGGGGGAGGAGGAGCCACCTCACAGGGATTGGTTCCTGCTTATTGAAAGGAGAAGGTTTTCCCAGTGGGCACAGCTCCACCTACTGGAGGAGAAGTTAATCAAACTCTAAGACTGCATTTTTAATTTTTTTTTAATTTTATTTTTTATTTTTTTTAATTTTTATTGTTATTTTTTTATTTTTTTGTCTTTTCATTTCTTTTCAATTTCCTTATTCCCCTTTTCTTGAATTCTCCCTGTTTACTCTCATTCTCTTTAGCGATTACTTCCCTTCCTTTCTAATACCTTTCCTCCCAAGCATTACAATGCTGTTTATGTGTAATTTACTAAATGTGTATAGGTAAATGTTCTGAGGCATTATATAGTGCTACCAATTCCCAAGCTATCCCCAAATACTCTGGACCATTCTCCTGTTAATATCCCTCGTTAGTAGAGCAATCTTCCAAGATTGCCAAGATATACCAACACATCACTCGATGTAAACATAAGTCCCAAGACCAAACCGCAGATCGCTAAATGCCATCAGAATCTGTACACAGCTTATGACATGAATGAATCTGCTTTAAAGTGCAATAAACTTCATCATCTCTAGTCATAGTCTCCAATCACTAAGGAGAGACTTCAGAGATACACAAAACCAAAATAAATTTATAGGAGTAAACAGTAACTCAGCAGTCAAACAGAACCAGAAGTAATATGAGCAGCATGAAAAAGCAAGGAAGAAAAGGAGTACAAACAATGCAGGACAGCGAAATCTACAGGAGAACCTAGAGGCATCAGAAAAATGGTCAAATAAAGAACTCAAGGAATACCTTATACAGATTAAATGGAATCTTATAGAGGAAATGAGACAGGAAATTCAAACAATGAAAGAACACATTGAAAATGAATTACATAAACAGATAAAAGAAGCAAATAAGCAACTTTACCAGTAGATAGAGATTATAAAAAAACAAACAATAATCCTAGAAATGAAGGAATCTATAAACCAAGTTAAAAACTCAAACGAGAGTATCACTAGCAGAGTGGAGCTAGTAGAAGTCAGAACGTCAGACAATGAAAACAAAATATATCATCTTGAAAGGAGTCTAGCCATCTCAGAAAGGCTGCTAAGAAACCACGAGAAAAACATCCAAGAGATATGGAATAACAAAAAAAAAAAAAAAAAAAAAAAAACAAACAAACTTAAGAGTCATTGGGATAGAGGAAGGTATAGAGGTCCAAACCAAGGGAATGAGCAATTTTTTGAATGAAATAATTTTAGAAAACTTTCCAGATATAAAAAAGGAAACAGAAGTACAAATTCTAGATGAATACAGGACACGGAGCATACAAAATCACAGTAGACCAACGCAAAGACACATTGTTATGAAGATATCCAATATACATAACAAAGAGAAAATATTAAAAGCTACAAGAGAAATGAGGCAGATTGCATTCAAGGGTAAACCAATAAGGTTAATGGCTGATTTTTCATCACAAACGCTAAAAGCGAGAAGATCCTGGAACAACGTATTTCAAACACTGAAAGACAATGGATGCCAACCAAGAATTTTGTATCCATCAAAATTAAGCTTCAGGAATGACAACGAAATAAAAATCTTTCATGATGAACAAAAGTTAAAATAATTCGCAGCCAGAAAACCAGCATTGCAAAGCATCTTGAGCAAAACACTACATGAGGAAGAAATGAAAAACAACAACCAAAACCAACAGTTGGAAGTACCTCAGTAAAGGGAGAGTGGGGGGAAAAAAGCTAATCATGGATAAACAAAGCAAATTTTAAAAAATATAAGTAATCAAACATGACTGGAATTACAAACCATATATCAATAGTAACCCTAAACGTTAATGGCTTAAACTCACCAATAAAGCGACATAGCTGGTAACCTGGATTAAAAAAAAAAAAAAAAAACAGATCCAACAATATGCTGCCTTCAGGAGACACATCTGATTGGAAAGGACATACACAGGCTGAAGGTGAAAGGTTGGGAAAAATCTTACCACTCACATGGTCCTCGGAAGCAAGGAGGGGTGGCCATACTCATATCGAATAAAATCTACTTCAAGACTAAGTTAATCAAAAGGGATAAGAAAGGACATTATATACTGTTAAAAGGAACCATTCAGAAACAAGACATAACATTATCAATAGTTATGCACCAAATAATGGTGCTGCAATGTTCATAAAACAAACTCTCCTCAAGTTCAAGAATCAAATAGACCACAACACAATAATTATGGGTGACTCAACACACTTCTCTCACCATTGGAGAGATCCTCCAAACAAAATTTGAATAAAGAAACTATAGAACTCAATAACACAATCAATAACCTAGACTTAACTGACATATATAGAGTATATCAACCATCATCAACTGGATACACTTTTTTCTCAGCAGCACATGGATCCTTCACAAAAATAGACCATATATTATGCCATAGGGCAACCCTTAGTAAATATAAAGGGGTGGAGATAATACCAGGCATCTTATCTGATCATAATGGAATGAAACTGGAAATCAATGATAAAAGAAGGAAAGAAAAATCCTACATCACTTGGAAAATGAACAATATGTAACTAAATGATCAATGGGTTACAGAAGACACAAACGAGAAAATCAAAAAATTCTTAGAGATAAATGAAAATACAGACACAACATATTGGAATCTATGGGACACAATGAAAGCAGTTTTAAGAGGGAAATTCATTGCCTGGAATTCATTCCTCAAAAAAAAAGAAAAAAAACAACAAATAAATGAGCTCACACTTCATCTCAAAAACCCTAGAAAAGGAAGAGCAAAACAACAACAAATGTAGCAGAAGGCAAGAAATAATTAAAATCAGAGCGGAAATCAATGAAATTGAAAGAAAAGAAACTTTTGAAAAAATTGTCGTGTACCTAGAAGACCCAAAAGGTTCTTCAAAGAAACTACTAGAGCTAATAAATTTATTCAGCAAAGTGGCAAGATATAAAATCAACACGCATAAATCAAAGGCATTCCTGTATATCAGCAACAAATCTTCTGAAATGGAAATGAGGACAACCACCCCATTCACAATATCCTCAAAAAATAAAATAAAATACTTGGGAATCAACCTAACAAAAGAGATGAAAGATTTATACAAATAAAACTACAGAACACTAAAGAGAGATATAGAAGAAGATCTTAGAAGATGGAAAAATATACCCTGTTCATGGATAGGCAGAACTAACATCATCAAAATGGCAATATTACCAAAAGTTCTCTATAGGTTAATGCAATGCCAATCAAAATCCCAAAGACATTTCTTGTAGAAATAGATAAAGCAACTATGAAATTCATCTGGAAAAATAAAAGACCCAGAACAGGAAAAGCAATTCTAAGCAGGAAGAGTGAAACAGGCGGTATAGCGGTACCAGGCTTCAAACTATACTACAGAGAAATAGTAACAAAAACAGCATGGTAATGGTACCAAAACAGGCGGGTGGACCAATGGTATAGATTAGAGGACACAGAGACAAATCCACAAAATTACAACTATGTTATATTTGACAAAGGTGCTAAAAGCATGCAATGGAGAAAAAAAAATAGCATCTTCAACAAATGGTGCTTGGAAAACTGAAATCCATATGCAACCAAATGAATCTGAATCCGTTTATCTCGCCATGCACAAAAGTTAACTCAAAATGGATCAAGGAGCTTGATATCAAAACAGAGACTCTGCATCTGATAGAAGAAAAAGTTGGCTCTAATCTACATATTGTGGGATCGGGCTCCAAATTCCTTAATAGGACACCCATAGCACATGAGTTAAAAACAAGGATCAACAAATGGGAATTACTCAAACTAAAAAGTTTTTTTTTTTATTTCTTTTTTTTTTTTTTTTTTTCTCAGCAACAGAAACAATAAGAGAGGTAAATAGGGAGCCTACATCCTGGGAACAAATTTTTACTCCTCACACTTCAGATAGAGCCCTAATATCCAGAGTGTACAAAGAACTCAAAAAATTAAAGAATAAGAAAACAAATAACCCAATCAACAAATGGGCCAAGGACCTGAACAGACACTTCTCAGAGGAGGACATACAATCAGTCAACAAGTACACACACACACACACACAAAAAAAAAATGCTCACCATCTCTAGCAGTCAGATAAATGCAAATTAAAACCACCCTAACATAACATCTCACTCCAGTAAGAATGGCAGCCATTATGAAGTCAAACAACAACAAGTGCTGGCGAGGATGTGGGGAAAAGGGTACACTTGTACATTGTTGGTGGGACTGCAAATTGGTATGGCCAATATGGAAAGCAGTATGGAGATTCCTCAGAAAGCTGGGAATGGAACCACTATTTGACCCAGCTATTCCGCTTCTCGGACTATTCCCCAAAGACCTTAAAAGAGTGTATTATAGGGATACAGCTACATCAAAGTTCATAGCAGCACAATTCACAATAGCTAGACTGTGGAACCAACCTAGATGCCCTTCAATAGATGAATGGATAAAAAAGTGGCATTTATACACAATGGAGTATTACTCAGCACTAAAAGATGACAAAATCATGGCATTTAGAGGGAAATGGATGGCATTAGAGCAGATTATGCTAAGTGAAGCTGGCAATCCCTAAAAATCAAATGCCAGATGTCTTCTTTGATATAAGGAGGGTAACTAAGAACAGAGCAGGGAGGAAGGGCATGAGAAGAAGATTACCATTAAACAGGGATGAGAGGTAGAAGGGAAAGGGAGAGAGAAGGAAAATTGCATGGAAATGGAAGGAGACCCTCATTGTTATACAAAATTACACATAAGAGTAAGTGAGGTGAAAGGGAAAAAAAACAAGAGAGAGAAATTAGCTATGATAGATGGGGTAGAGAGAGGGGAGGGAAGAGGAGGTGAGGGGATGGGGAATAGGAAGGGGATAGGAAGGGCAGCAGAATACAACAGACACTAGTATGACAGTATGTATAAACGATGTGATTCTGCAATGTGTATATGGGGTAAAAATGGGAGTTCATAATCCACTTGAATCAAATGTATGAAATATGATATGTCAAGAGCTTTTTAATGTTTTGAACAACTAACAATAAAAAAGAAAATACTCTAGACTCTTCAATCAAAAGACAGATTGGCATAGTAGATTTTAAATAACAAGACCCAACAATATATTGTTTGCAAGAAATGCACTTTACAGAAATATATATTCACAGACTGAAGGTTAAAGAATTGGGAAAAATATAAACTGCAAATTGTACCTGAAAACAAGAAGAGGTAGCCATTCTTATGTCAGGCAAAATAGAGCTCAAACCAAAATTAATCAGAAAAGACAAGTAAGGTCACTTCATAGTGGGTAAGGGAATCACCCAACAAGATATAAGAATTGTAGATTTTTATGCCTCAAACAATGGTGCATCTATGTACATAAAACAAACTTCTCTCAATATTAAGAATCAAATAGACCACAATACAATAGCACAGGTTGACTTCAACACATATCTCCTAATACTATACAGATCATTCAGACATAGATTAAGTAATTATTCCTTAGATGTAAAAAAAAAAAAAATACCCTATTAATCAAATGAACAAACATCATTAGAATATTTCATCACATTAATGACTGATTTTTGCCACATCAACAGAACATGAGATATTTTCTAATATGGATCATATTTAATATCACAAAACAAATGTTCACGAAAATAGAGAAAATACCTTGTATCCTATCAGGTCATAAAGCAATGAAACTAGAAATCAATGATGAGATTAAAAAAAAGTGAGAACACCTGGAAACAAGAAAAATACACAATTGAAAGACAATGGATAGCAGAATAAATCAGAGAATAAATGAAAAAAAACGTACTTACAAACAAATGGCAATATTGACACAACATATCAAAAATACCTGAGACTTTATGAAGACAGTTCTAAGAGGAATTCAGTGTATAGCACTGAGTTCATGCATTCAAGAATTAGATACTCAATAAATAATCTAACATTATATCAAAAAGCCCTAGAAAATGAACAAGCTAACATCAAAGTCAGTAGAAGAAAGGAAATAATTAAAATAATTAAAATCAGAGTCAAAATCATTGAAATAGAGAATTAAAAATATAATCCACACACAGTGGTGCAGACATGAAATCTCAGAGACATGGGAGGTTGTGGCAGGAGAATTACAATTTTGAGACTAGCCTCAGCAACTTACTACTGAGAATCTGCTCAAATAAAAATAAAAGGGGCTCAGTATGTGGATCAGTAGCTATGCACCCCTGGGTTCAATTTTTCTGCAAAAAAATAAAATAAAATACAAAGTGCCCATGAAATGAAAATTTGGTTTTATAAAAGGATAAACAAGATTGATAAAATATTTTCAAAATAACCAAAATAAAGAATGAGAAGAATCAAATAAATAAAATAAAAGATAAAAACGGAAATTTCACCAAAACATACCACTGAAATCAAGAGTAACACCATTTTTTTAAAAATGCATACTCCAATAAGCTAGAAAATTTTAAAGATACCGATAAATTGAACCATGAGGATATAGAAAACCTAAATAGGTCGATATCAAGTAATGCAATTGAAGCAGCTATCAAAAGTTATCTATTTTGTTCTAGATGTTATATGTTCCCACAAATCTCATGTGTACTACAATGCAAGAAACATAGAGGTGAAATATTCCTGTTCTGAGAACAATAATCTCTTAATGCTGCTCAGAGCCATAGCCCAGTAGGAATGAGGCATGGCATTTTTGGTTGAAAGGTGATGCCAGCAAGCCATTGAGATGATAATGGTTATGTTAAGATGTGTATTCAATTGGATATTAGACCTCTCCCTGCTGTCTGCCTCGGCCTGCTACTTTGGAGCTCTCACAGGGATTCCCGGATAGTTCCCATTGGTTGGGGAAGTGTGGTAGGGGGGATTTCTGGAGGAGGGATTTCTGGTTGGTGTGGTGTGTCCTGGGAGAAGGCCACGTGCGTGGAGTTCACGGGAGTTTTGGAAATAAAGTTTGTTCCTGCTTGAGTGGCTAGTGATTTTGTGCCCAGACAGACTACAGCATCATGCATTTTATCCCCTGTTAGGGATTAACTGGGTGGTCACCATAAGTAGGTGGTGGGTTGCTGGAGATGAGTCATGGGGAATGTACCTTTGGGGTTTATACTTTTCTCATAGTGAGGGAAGCTGTATCTGTATCTATCTCTGTCTCTTTTTCTCTCCTCTCTTCTTCCTGGTGCCATGTCTAAGCCACTTTCCTCCATCACATTTTTCCACCATGATGTTGTTCCTTACCTTGGGTTCCAAAATATAGAATTAGCCATCTATGGACCAAGACTTTGAGCCCATAAATTCCCAAATAAACTTTTCCCATCTAATTGTTATTGTCAGTTATTTGTGTCACAGCAGCAAAAAAAAAAAAAAAAAAAAAAAAAGCTGTCTAGTACACCTTCCCACAAAGAAAAGCCAGGACAAGAGGGATTCTCAGCCAAGTTTTATGAGACGTTAAAAAAAAAAAAAAAAACCTAATGTCAATACTCTTTAAAGTATTCATGAAATATACAAAGAGGAATTGACTTTTAAATTCATCCTATGAAACTAGTATCACCTTAATACCAAAATCAGACAAAGACATCAAGGAAAAAAATCCTTCAAGTTGATTTGCTTGATAAACATAGATGCAAGCATACTTTATAAAATATTGGCAACTCACTTTCAAAACCATATGAAAAGATACTGTTGGGAAAAATATAAACGGCAGCCATACCCCAGAGAAAAAAACCCAACATGGCACCTAAGCACCTCTTATTCCTACCTTCTTCTTTTCTGCAGTGGCGTGAAAAGTTCCAGCCCCTGTGAACTCTCCCGCCGGCGCCAATTTCAAATCTCGCTGGCGGGGAACCTTAGCCCCAATGAGAACTAATTCCTGGGCTCCAGAGCTGATATCTGAAAGAACTTGCCAATAAACGGGTTGCCTGCCATTTATCTAAACCCTACCATCTCCCCCTTAGTTCTATATAAGCACACTGTTTTTTGCAATAAAATTGGAATTCTCCTGGCGAAGTGTCTTTGCGTGGGGAATTCTGTCATTCTGGTGCTGTGACTAGGATACAGGTGAGCTCTTTCCAACAAGAGCCCCGTCCCCGCTCCGCCGAGACACTCCGCCCTGGTCCGCTCTTTTCAGACTCGGCTGCCTGCACTCAACACACTGATCTGGCGTGGTAAGGATCCCCTGACCCCGGCTCGCCAACTCCCTTCGAGCTATCGCTGGATTTGTGACCGTGATCGTCCAGCACACTCCAGACGCCCGGTGGGGGAGAGGGAATCCACCCCACTAAGACCTTTACTGGTTGAAGTGGACCCTCTGGTGATCCGTTTCCCTTTGGGGTGTGAGGCTTCTGAGTTTACACGAGAGGCTCTGTGGTTTTTTTTTTTTTTTCCTCCTCCTCTGCCGCTGCCACTGCCGGCTAAGAGTTGCTGTTTCCTGTGGGGCTGCTGTGTCTGGCTGAAGCTGCCTCTCTGCTCAGGAAAACTGAACTCCCGGCCTGGAACTGTGTTCTGCCGGAGCCGGAGTTCTGTTTTCATTACTGACTTCTTCCACTGCGGTCGAAAACTTTCCTGACGTCAGGTTGCCCGTGGCTCCGACCCCATTGGGTCTCACAGATCGCACTTCACTGGTGACGACCAGGTAGTGCCCTCTGTATTTCCTCGCGACGGCTGGTCATTTTGGGGACGCCCACCTGACCCCCGTTCGCCCTGGGCTTCCTGGAAACCGGTCCAGCCCGGGTTTTCTCTTTGTCTCTCTTGCTTACTCTTATTCTCTCTCTCTCTCTCTCTCTCTCTCTCTCTCTCTCTCTCTCTCTCTCTCTCTCTCTTCCATCTTTCCCTGTGACTATGGGCACCTCTTCGTCTATACCTGAAGCCTCACCTCTCAAATGTTTAATAAAAAATCTGGCCACACTCTCCCTCACACCAGACATCAAGCCCAAACTTCTAATCAAATTCTGTACCCAAGATTGGCCTACATATCCGCTGGATAATGGCAATCATTGGCCTCCAGAAGGCTCCTTAGATCCAAACCTCCTCCGGGACCTTTTTAACTATTGCCAGCGTCTGAAAAAGTGGAGGGAGATTCCCTGCGTTGAAGGTTTTAGCCTTCTCGCACAGCACCCTGCTCTCTGCTCCTCCTGCCCTCCATCTCAGGTCCTTCTTGCTTGCAAACCCCTCTCTTCCCCTACTTCTACTCCTGACTTCGCAGATTCTTCCTCATTTGACCCAGCAGATGAACCCCCACCTTATCCCCCAGCCCCATCTGGCCCTTCTCTCCCACTATACCCTCCTCTTCCTCTGCCTGATTCCACAGATCCTCAGCCTTCCATTTCATCCCCCTCCTCTCCGCCCTATTCTGCCTGCTCCACCTCCTCCTCCTCCACAGAGACACTCCCTTCCCCTCCCTCTCCTTCCTGTCCGCTGCCTGCCTCTTTCAGTCCTCCTGTTACCAGGTCTAAGGGACTCCTTCCCACCCCCAAGACAATCGCACCCCTTCGTGAGGTAGCTGGTCCCGAGGGTGTCATCAGAGTCCACGTGCCCTTCTCCATATCGGACATTACTCAGCTAGAGAGGAAGTTAGGCTCATTCACCACTGACCCCACCACTTACATTCGGGAGTTTCAATGGGTCCTACAAGCATATAGCCTCACTCATCATGACATCTACATGCTCTTGGCCAATACACTTCTCCCCGAGGAAAGGCAACGGGTCTGGGAGCTAGCCCAAGCCCATGCTGATGAAAATCATAGGACCAATCCTAACCACCCCACGGGCCCTCATCCTGTCCCAGAGCAGGATCCCCTATGGGATTACAACACCCCTGAAGGCTTACAGTCTCGTGACCTTTTTACATCCTGCCTCTTGGTGGGCCTAAAAAGGCCACCCGCAAGGCTGTTAACTTTCAAAAGGTGCAGGAGGTCATTCAAAGGAAGGAGGAAACACCTTCAGAATTCCTGGATAGACTAACCAAGGCCCTTCAACAGTACACAAACCTTGACCCAGAAACCCCTGATGGCCGTCATGTCTTAATGACATATTTTCTGGCCCAAAGCTACCCTGACATTAAAGCCAAGCTTAAAAAGCTTGAACAGGGCCCTGCTACTCCTCAGACCGAAATCCTCGCTGTCGCTTTCAAGGTCTTTCATGGTAGAGAAGATGAAAGTGAACGCCGTAGGCAGAGGGCTGAAAATGCCAAATTCCAAATGTTGGCCCAGGTCATTCAGAGAAGGTCATCACCACGCCATCCTAGTAAGACACCCCCTGGAGCTTGCTTCAAATGTGGTAAGGAGGGACATTGGGCCAGGGATTGTCCTTTGCCGAGGACACCCTCCAACCCCTGCCCAAAATGCCATCAAAGGGGACACTGGGGGGCAGACTGCCCAACAACCCGGAAGGGAGGTTGGTCAGCTGCCCGGCAACCCCAGCCTCTCCTGGGCTTGGCAGAGGAGGATTGACGGTGCCCTGGGCCTTCCCTCCCAACTATTACCATCAAAAAGCAAGAGCCTAGGGTCACCTTCCTGGTGGATGGACGCTTCATTACCTTCCTCTTGGATACTGGTGCCGCTTTTTCGGTCCTGAGGGAGTATTGGGGTCCTACCACACCCTCAAAAACTCCTATTGTCGGGGTAGGAGGTAAACAGATTTTCCCTCGAAACCCCCCCCCCATCATGTTATATGCAGGGATCCCTTTTGTCCTTCACACACTCCTTTCTCGTTATGAGCCATTGCCCCATTCCCCTTCTGGGAAGGGACATACTCTCACTATTGAAAGTCACCATTCACATATCACCCCACACCTCTCCTACCTCTCATTTCCTCATGATGTTCCTAGGGGCAGATACACCTCCTTCACGCACTCTTCCACAACTATCTAAACCAGTTAACCCTGAGGTTTGGGACACAACTACACCCTCTATGGCTAAATGCATTCCTATTCATATTGTCTTACGGGACCCTTCAAGATATATTAGTCAACCACAATATCCACTCACAACCACAGCCCTCCTCGGATTAGAACCCATCATCCAGGATTTATTATGAAAGGGGTATCTTAGGCCTACACACTCTCCTTTCAACACCCCCATTCTGGCAGTTAAGAAACCTAACGGGTCCTATAGGCTGGTTCAAGACCTTCGCCTTGTCAACTCCTCTGTGGTCCCCATCCACCCGCTAGTGCCCAACCCTTACACCCTCCTCTACTACCGACTTCTCAGTCCTAGATTTAAAAGATACATTCTTTTCTATTCCCTGGTCCTCAGAATCTCAGGATATCTTTGCTTTTACGTGGACTGACCCTCACACCCGCCATTCTCGTCAGCTTACCTGGACTGTCCTCCCACAGGGATTCAGGGATAGCCCCCATCTCTTTGGCCAAGTTCTTGCCCAGGACCTCACATCCTTTCACCCCACCTGTCCTGACTCTACTCTCCTTCAATATGTCGATGACCTTCTTCTATGTAGTCCCTCTTGGGAACACTCTCAATCCCACACCGCCCAGCTTCTCAATTTCCTAGCAGATAAGGGATATAGGGTGTCTCCCCACAAGGCCCAGGTTTCCCAGTCTTCTGTCACCTATCTTGGTTTTCGTCTTACACCTGGGAAAAAGGAAATAACACTGGATAGGAGACAACTCCTCTCTAATCTTCCAGTGCCCCATACGAAAGCCGAAATACTATCATTCCTAGGACTAGCAGGTTATTTTAGGGCCTGGATCCCAAATTATTCTCTTCTAGCCAAACCCCTGTATGACCTAGCAAAGGGACCCCCTAGTGAATCTCTTGCCTCCTCCCCCAACTACCACTTCCGCAGGCTTCAGCAACTCCTCCTAAAGGCACCCGCCCTTCACCTTCCTGATCTTTCAAGACCATTTCATCTATATGTCCATGAAAAAGGGGGACAAGCACTTGGGGTCTTAGGTCAAAACTATGGGCCTACATTTGCACCTGTGGCATATTTGTCCAAACAACTAGACCCTACCATCCATGGGTGGGCCCCTTGCTTAAGAGCTCTGGCTGCTGGACAAATTTTACACAAAGAAGCCTCTAAGCTGACTTTTGGGGCCCCTTTAACTATCCACTCCCCACATCACTTGAAGGATCTTTTAGCTTATAAGGGCCTTCAAACCCTTCCTCCATCCAGAGTTCTGTCACTCCTCACTTCCTTTCTGGAAAACCCTAATATTACTTTCCTCCCCTGCTCTGCACTGAACCCTGCCTCCCTGCTCCCAATGACTCCCACGTCTAACACACCAACTCATAATTGCTTGAAAACCTTAGATGATTTCCTCCCCTGTCATTCTTCCATTTCTGAGGGACCACTCACCAAGCCTGACCTTATCTGGTTCACTGACGGCAGTTCCTTTAGGCAGAACGGCACTCATTACTCTGGATATGCTGTAGTTTCAGCTACTGAGATTATAGAGGCCAAAACTCTGCCTTCTGGAACTACCAACCAGCAGGCTGAACTTATAGCAGCCACTCGTGCCTGCCTTCTAGCACAAGGCAAATCCCTCACCCTTTATACTGACTCAAAATATGTCTTCCATATCTTATTATCCCATGCTGCAATATGGAAGGAGCGAGGCCTACTTACCACCAAAGGTAATGCGATCACTAATTCGGCTCTTATAACGAATCTGATAGAGGCCTCCCACTTACCCACCCAGTTGGGAGTTGTCCATTGTAGGTCCCATCAGAAGGATGGCTCTCTCATCACTGAGGGCAATGCCAAAGCTGACCAGGCAGCACAAATAGCTGCTACCACTTCCAATTATGGCCCCCCTGGAGGACATATAATGGCCACTTTAGACAGCTCATCTGAAGCCTCTACTTCTTCCAGTAAGAACAAGGATCTTTTCAAGTTCCTTCATACTCTATTCCATTCCAATTCTCAGTCTTTAACCCTCTTTTTACAGAGCTTCTTCTCCCTCACCCCCTCTGACAAAGCCATGCTCCAAAATATAGCCTCTAATTGTCAGATCTGTCAGCGGACCAACACTCATACTCCTTTAAGGCCCAAACCTTTCCCTTCCCACCAAGCCCGGGGACACATTCCCGCTGCTGACTGGCAGGTAGACTTCACCAACATGCCCACAGTATGGCACACTAAATACCTCCTTGTCTTTGTGGACACTTTCTCTGGTTGGGTTGAGGCATTTCCCACTTCCAATAAAAAGGCTTCCACTGTAGCTTCAATCTTACTGACAGACATTATCCCCAGGTTTGGTATGCCCACTTCCTTACAATCTGACAATGGCCCTGAGTTTATTTCTAGGATCACACAAAAGGTCTCTCAAGCCCTCTCCTTCAAGTGGCATTTCCACTGTCCATATCGCCCCCAGGCTTCAGGGAAAGTGGAAAGGGTAAATCGTACTCTAAAGGAAGTCCTTACCAAATTGACAATGGAATTAAACTTAGACTGGGTCAAACTCCTTCCCTTGGCTTTGCTTCGAATCAGAGCTCTCCCTAAGAAACCATCTTTACTGTCTCCCTTTGAGATAATGTATGGAAGACCTCTTATTCCCCCTGGGCTGGTCGTTTCACAAGGACCTCTCACCCGAGATTTGTCTTTGCCTCTCTTGTTTCATCTCCGCTCGGAACTCTGGAAATATCAGGACTGGCTTCTTCCAGACCCAGTCTCCTCTCCAAACACTCCTCCCTTAACACCTGGGAGTCTAGTCTATTATAACACCCCAGAGGAGAAAGTGCCTCTTGCCCCAAAATGGGAAGACCCCTATCCTGTCATTCTCTGTACCCCCACCGCCGCCAAACTCTCCTTACCAGACAACCATCTCACTCCCTGGATTCACATTTCTAGGTTGAAGCCATATCACCAGGAGGCCCCACCTGCTGATGACACGACCACCCCAGAGGAACTCCAAGAATCACCTTCTGAACCTCCCCTTTACTCCTGCTCTCCACACCCATCTCACTCCTTTAAGTTGCGGCTCACACGGTGTTCTCCACAGCCCAATTCCTCTTAAAGAAGGCACAATGAGCTCTTCCAACACCCTAGTCTTCTCTCTCTGCTTGTTTTTTGTGCTCTGCTTATTTTCTGTGCTCTGTCGGGACTGGCCTTTACCCTCCTCTCCTACCATGTATTTATTCACTCTTCGGGAACGATACTCAGAACATGGCATGCAGAAGGTCCGCGCAGTGGATGCAACTACTTGCTTCATCCACAACTGCACTTCTATTTCCCTAAAATTGTCACCTTCAAGGACCTTTGTCCCTGGTAGCTGGAACTGGCCTTTCATTTGCTTCCTTTGTGATCAAACCAAAGACTATTGTCACTGGTGGCCTGAGATATATAATGGGTGCCCCTATTGGTCATGCAGGTTCCATGATGAACGTGGTAGCTATTCTTACCACTCACTTGGTTACCCTGAAGGGTGGACTTCTAGTTACCTAAAGTGGCATAAAGGCTCTTCATCCGATAACAATGGATGGTATACTTTAGATATACCTGACCCCAAGGCCAAACGTTGGGACTATGTTGAGTTTGCTGTCTATGCTCGGACAACCTCAGCCAGACCCACAGGGTGGATGACTGTTGGCCGCACCCTGATTACGCCACCTAAAGCAACCATCTAGGTAGTCGAACACATCAAGGAGTCAGAATCAAAACTTCGAGATCTTATCCATAGCCCATCCAAAGAAGATTCAGAGCCTTCAACCCCCTTAGGCCCCCCCTCCCACATGGCTCAATTTGCTACACCAAACTCTTCGATTATTAAACTCCACCCCTCTTTCTGTGCCTACTTCTCAGTGCTTTCTCTGTGCTTCACTTAGTCGTCCACTTCTAGCAGCAGTCCCATTAGCGGCAGGAAATATTTCAGCAAAAACCTACAATTTCTCTAAGAAAGGACAACCCCTACATGTGACACGTATCCCACTGTGGGAAAGTTATTCCACCAATACTTCATTTCCTTTCATCTGTTTCCACCTGCCAATAATGAATCCTTTACCCATTTGTTCCTTGAGCTATAGCACCCCATTGAGCCCTGCGTTTATGCAACCTGGACATTTCCTCTGGTGTAACGGGTCTTTAAGTACCTCAACAATCAATGTCTCTGGCACCTGTTTCTTGGTTACTGTAGTTCCTCAGCTGTCTTTGTATACTCCCACTGAATTCCAGCAGCTGGCCCTACCTTCCCGCACCCGTAGGGCAGTCTTTCTGCCGGTTCTGGTAGGCCTCACTTTAACAACCTCAGTGGCAAGTCTCGGACTCTCTGGTGGAGCTATAGGTCATGCTCTGTGGGCATCAAATGACCTGCAACAAAAACTGCAGGAAGCACTCGATACCACTGCTGAGTCTCTGGGCTCCTTGCAGCGACAGGTTACTTCATTGGCACAAGTGGCTTTACAAAACCGAAGGGTGATTGATCTTCTCACTGCAGAAAAAGGGGGTACATGCCTGTTCCTCAGAGAGGAATGTTGCTACTATGTTAATGAGTCTGGGCTAATAGAAAAAAATGTTGTTAAATTGCAGGAATTATCGACCCAACTGCTCAAACCCACCTCCTCTAATCCCATAATGGGTTTCTTCCAATCCTCTCTTGCCACGTACTTACTACCTATCTTGGGGCCCCTTATTGGGATGCTCCTTTTTTGTGCTCTCTTGCCCTGCATAATGAAGTTCCTTCAAACCCAATTGCAAAAAATTTCTAATCAAACTTTCAACCAGCTTCTGCTTAGGCACTACCAGCCTCTGATGACCGATGAACCCCCAACATCTCCAAGAGAACAGTTCACTCAGTGCTGAAGCTCACTACCAGGCACGATGGAATGCAACGGACATCAGACAGCGGGAGACAACGAGCTCGGAGAACCTCTTAATCTGCCATCCTGGATTCATGAGTCTTTATGTCCTTCTAAGCTTCCTCATGGCCCTTGGCCTCTTCTCTGTCAGTCCCCCAACATGGAACTTCTGCCAAAAATTGACCTTTGCTTTAATTTTTATCTTCATTCTGTTTTTATTCGCTGTGATCTTCTTCAGGTGCTGGTGACGCCATGTCCAGGCAACGCTTCCAGTATTTCCTAGAGTCTCTGTTACAGGACCAGTGGCTGATACCAACAATCTCCTCCATCCAGGACTGGTTCGATGCCATCGACAACTTGTGGCTTCAGGGAACTTTCACAGACTTCACCCCTACGGAAGTAGCTGTCTATAGCCACTGGGTTTTATTTCTGGCTGCCATGATATCCCCAGACCTGCCCCCCGAGCATTCCTCCACTTCCCTTTCTAGGCCCCACAGCGCCCCCACACAGCAGGAAGCAGCCGGATCTGACCAACGACGTCCCACTTCCTAAGAAAACAAAAAGGGAGGAATGTTGGGAAAAGTATAAACAGCAGCCATACCCCAGAGAAAAAACCCCAACATGGCACCTAAGCACCTCTTCTTCCTGCCTTCTTCTTTTCTGCAGTGGCGTGAAAAGTTCCCGCCCTTGTGAACTCTCCCGCCGGCGCCAATTTCAAATCTCGCTGGCGGGGAACCTTAGCCCCAATGAGAACTAATTCCTGGGCTCCGGAGCTGATATCTGAAAGAACTTGCCAATAAACGGGTTGCCTGCCATTTATCTAAACCCTACCATCTCCCTCTTAGTTCTATATAAGCACACTGTTTTTTGCAATAAAATTGGAATTCTCCCGGCGAAGTGTCTTTGCGTGGGGAATTCTTTCAGATACCACACCATGATCTAGTGGGTTTCATTCCAGGGATGCAAGGTTGGTTAAACATATGAAAATAAATAAAAGTAAATAGACTTAAAATCAAGAGTCACATGATTATCTCAATCAATGCAGAAAAAGCACTTGACAAAGTACAACAATCTTTCATGTTTAAAACACTAGAGAAACTTGGGATAGAAGGAAATTATCTAAACATTATAAATTCTATCTATAACAAACTCAAAGCCAGCATCAAACTGAATGGAGAAAAACTGAAACCATTTAATTTAAAACCAGAAATAAGAATGCCTACTCTCACTAGACCTATTTAAAAATTCACCTCAAAACTCTAGCTACAGCAATAAGGCAAGAGAAAAAAAATAAAGAAATACAAACAGGAAAAGAGAGCTCAAATTACTCCTGTTTTCTGAGAACATGTTCTTTAATTAGAAAGCCCTCCACCAGAAGATTTCTAAAGCTAACAAATAAATTTAGTAACGTAGCAGGATACAAGATCAACATATATAAATCCATTGCTTTCCTATACTGCAATAAAGAATCTTCTGAAAAACAAATTAGAAAAATTATTCCATTCATAACAACCTCAAAAATAAGATAAAATTTTTGGGAATAAATCTTAGGAAGGATGTTAATGACCTCCAGCATGAAAACTATAGAACAATAAAGAAAGAAATTGATGAAGACCTTACAAGATGGAAAAAGTTCCATATTCTTGAATAGGCAGAAGTAATATTAAAATGGCAATACTACAAAAGCATCATACAGATCCAATGCAATTTTCAACAAAATACCAATGATATTATTCACAGAACTAGAAAAAGCTATTCTAAAATTTATTTGGAAAAATAAGAGATCCAGAATAGTCAAAACTATTTTAAGCAAAAAGAATGATGCTAGACGTTCACAATACCAGACCTCAAATAATTCTTCAGAGGTATAGTAATAAAAACAGCATGGTGCTGAACACCAGAACATACATAAAGACCAATGAAATAGACTAGAAGATGCAGAGGTAAATCCAGATAAATGCAATTATCTAATACTACACAAAGGTGCTAAAAACATTCATTGAAAAAAGATAAACTTTGCAACATATGGTATTGGAGAAAATGGATGTACATGCGGAAAAATAAAATGTGACCACTTTCCTTTGCCCTTTACAAAGTCAACACAAAGTGGATAAAAGACCTAGGAATTATAACAGAAACTCTGCAACTACTAGAAGAAAAAGTAGGCCTGTGGACTCACTTGGTCCAACCAAAGCCCACCAAACAGCTGAGAAGGATGTGGCAATGGAGTCAAAAGGGAAAGGGAAAAAGAAGTGGCATTGCATGGATGGTGGAAGGAGACCCTCATCGTTATACAAAATACAGTATAAAGATGTGAATTTGGTATCAACATATCTTGGATACAAAGATATGATAAATTATTGTATAAATGTGTATTAAGAATTGTAATGCAAAATAATAATAATAAAAATAAAAATAATAAAAATAATAGAGCTCATGTAATAAATAAAAGTTTAAAATCAAGAGAGACCTTCAGAGAACAGTTTCAGAGAAAACTGTGCACTTTATTATTGTATAGGCAAGCCCTTTATGCATACTCTGCTACTGGGCAAATTTAGCTGAGGTCAGAATAATCCAAAGAGCTAGCAACACACTTATGAGCAGCATAATAGGCTGAAAGGTCAGTTGCCAAAAAAGCAGAAGGAAGGGAACATGCTGTGCACCTGAGGGTGGCCAGGTTACCATGGTGATGGGACTAGTGGTGGTTGGTGTTCCAAAGCACAAATATCCGAACCCAGTGTGCCAGGCCCTAAGAGCTCCTCACATAGTCAACCCAGGCTGCTTTCCAGCTCATACGCCCAACACCTCCCTTCTCTGAATTTGCCCCAAGTACCTCAGCAAGCATGGTTGCTTTCTGTTCAGTGCTAGCTATTCTTTGGCAAAATTGTCTAATAATACAATAAAACACAATAAGTAAGACAGCAAGCAGAACCAATATGATAATATTATAGGGGAACATCAATTTAAAAAGCATTTTTTCAGTGCTCAGTCAATCCCTGAAACAAAGAGAAGGCTATCAAGGTCTTTAGGTATTTAGTCTTCTTAATTTTAACAATTGCCTTAGTAAGGTTACATTTTTCAGACACAGCATATTGGGGGACACAAATACTAGGGAATTTAGGGTCAAAAATGAGCCTTTGCAACTAAAACAGTATATCTAGTTGTTCCTGGTGGAGATCTATTTCTTGGTGAATGACTAAAATAGCAGCTTCAGACAGTTTATTTAACTCATTTTAAACAGCAAAAGCTTCTGCCATGGAAGTAGAAAAATTATTTACAATATGAGAAGTCTGGTTACTCTGAGTGAGAAAATTAGTGGCAGTGGCTGTGGCAGTGATGGCAGTCACCAGGGCAATAATCCCAGCGTTGATGAAGCCAATTGCATGCCTTCTCCAGTGCAGGTATCATACAGAAGTTTCTTCATCTCCATTCCACATGGACTTCTCCATTCTCTGCACAGGTTCACTGGAAGCCAGATTGCTGGGGACACTCTGAGGATAAATATATGTTTAGCTTTCATAGAAGGGGTTAGGCAATTTGTGAGCTAGCAGGTATTGTCTGTACAAGGGATCTCTGTATGAGTGATATTTAGGCCATCAGTATCATTGATTATTAGCATAGAAAGAGTGGCATAACACAAGCCTGTGCATAGTAGGTATGTGTATAATTTTGGATAAAGATGAATCCATGGTTAGGGCCTTATCTCAACATGGACCCATTTATCCACCTAGCTACTGTCTGTTTGATGGATCTAGCAGCCAGAAATATTGGTGTGATATCCATCCCACCATATTGATTTCCTGCATAATATTTGGTAACAGCTTGTCCTGTGTAGCATGTACTACAGTAGCCCATATGGGTTTTGGACACAGCAGAGGGATTCCAGGAAGCTGCACCTGCCCAGGTGCATAGGTATTGTTCTTCCCCAGAGATATTCCTCTTATTGAAGGGATAAGGCCTAGATGTGATTAATTGATTCCAGGGAATGGCATCATTATCTGAGGGGAGCTTTCCAAAAAGCATCTTAGGGTTTTTGGTAGCAAGAGACATTTGCATTTGTCATTGGGGAGTGTATGGCTATTGGTAGCATTAACTATAAGGTCAGTGAGAGATAGCCCAACATATGACTTCTAATATTTATCTACAATATTTTCATTAGCAAGAACAAAGCAAAGGGGGTTGTTTTGTTTATAGGTCTCATTATCAACTACAGAGAAACAAATTGGCAGAGAAGTCATGAGAATGCTGATGCTCCATTGTGCAGTTGTTTCTTGTACAGCTAATTCAGGATCAATAGGTTAGAGTTATTGGGAAAGAGATTAGGTAGGGTTTCTTCCCAATTGGCCACCGTAAAACACGTGGCCTAGTGAACAAAGCCCTGTTTACCTTCTGAGAGGCTTCACTGTTATCAGTAAGTGCCATGCAAATTAGGACCACATAATAGGCCCAGGATCGGGTTGCCACCAGGCAAAGAGGCCAATCTGATGGCTTGTCAACAAGACATTTAATACCACAACAGGTTACTTTACATGAGGTCAGTTTGTGTTGTTGAATTCTTTGTGGGGTTTATCCTCCAGAGTTAGTTCTTTCACCTTCCTGGTTGGTGGTTCTAGGGGTCCAGGGCTTGACATTTCTGGGAGGCACACAGATGAGTAGAGGATCCTGTTAACACATGCAAACCCTCAACCCATGGTTAGGAGGGGCCCTAGGCCATTCCATTAATTTGTTATGGGATCCTTCCATAGACCATAGGTAAACTGGAGGGCCCCATATGGGACACCCAATGTTTATTTGCTGCTGTTTGTGTAGAAAAATTTGAAATTAAAAGAAAATTTAATAAAATAATGTTTTGTTCAAGGCATCACGAGGGGACTTGGTATACTTTTTCCCCTTCTGTTTTTGTAGCATGGTCTTAATTCCTTGTGTGTTCTCTCCAAGATGCCTTGAGTCTGAGGTTATAGGGGATCCCAGTTATGTGCTGTGTATGCCAATCATTGTAAGCTGCCTGAAATGTCTTGCTAATTTAGGCTGGCCCATTGTCAGTTTTAATAGATATGGGAAAACCCATGATTGCAAATCATTTAGGGAGATGGGAGATGACCTTTTTTGTGGTTTCTCCTATGGAGACTGTGCCAATTACACAGGCTGAATAGGTATCAATGACTACATGTATATTTTAAATTTCCAAAATGTACATAATGGGTGATATCCATTTGAAATAAAGCATTAGATTTTAACCCTCAGGGATTCACTCAAGCAGGTTTTAAAGGGCCTGTGGGGAGAAAAGGGGCATATTTTTTTGCTGTTTCTGACTAGCTGCTTGCAAGTCTCTTTAATCAGTTCTGGAAGTAATATGTGGAGGCTCTATTCATTCTTGCCAGAACAGTCCCATTTCTTCATATCCCCAACAAGTGGAGCTCCCTCTTTATTTGATATTACCTGTTTCCTGCTTTAATACAGCTGCCATGGCTGAGGACAGCAGAGAGTCTTGAGCCGCTTGTATCCCTATATCCTGGGTGGCCAAAATCCAGTCATCAAGTGTAACATTACACACAGGAGCAATGGTAGCCCTGTTCTCCTTGTTTAATCCTTTTTCAGATTAACACCTTAACTAGGGTTTTCCTAGGTCCTGCATGAGATACTTTCCCTCCCAATGCCCTCTTTACTCTCTCAACAAACTTTAGGAAGTCTTCAGTGGCTTTCTGCCTTAGGCCCTGTATAGAAACTGTACCTCCCCCAGATGGTAATTTCCTCCAGGCCCTTAAATCACAGAGTTGCCCCTGATCAAAATAATTTGGGGACCTGTAGCTTGTGTTGTAGTTTCCCTCTCCCTGCAAACATTCATTTTGAAGGTTAAACATTTTGGTGTTGTTGCAATCCCCCTGATGTTCACATTCATCATAAAAAAATGCCTTCCACTTTAGGTATGTGGGGGGTTCAAGGGTGACCCTTGCCAAGTCTTTCCAATCTTATGGGTAGTTTAAATTTAGGCTAATCATCTCAAGTGCCTGTTCAGCAAAAAGACCCCTAGGTCCATCCTCCTGCACTGCCTTCTTTAAATTCTTTAGTGTAGCTAGGTCATGAGGATACCAGTGCACTGGCCTATCAGGGGTGGTGTTGGTGCTAACTTGGAATGCAGCTGGCATATCCTGTTAATAGGCATGCCATGCATGGTCCCTTTTCTGACATAAGTCTGAGAATAAATTGGTGTCTGATCATGAAGGAGGGGGCCCTGGCCAAGGTGGAGGGGGGCCTACAAGGCTCTCCTTTTTACCTTCTTCTACTTGTAATTGTTCCATTAAAATTGACAAAGAGGGGTAAATTTTCTTTGGCTTAACTGTATTTGGCTCTTTTCTGTTTGTTGTGGTTCAAAAGGCTTTGCATCAGAACTTATCTGTGAGTCTTTCTCCTTTTTTTTTTCCTGTTCTACTTCTTGTTCACCTGCCATAACCAGGTAGGCATTTAACACTTAATGCCCCAGGGATTGCTGTATTGCTGGGACAATTGGAAATAAATGATGAGGCAGGGCATATCACTGCCTAATTTCTGCTTATCTTACATTAACCATAATTCTTTTCCTTTATACTTGGGTCAAACACATCAGCTGCTTTCACCCAGGGATTGGTATTAACTATTACATTCCAAAAAGTATGTGCTTCCTTTTTATTTATTGTCAATTCTCTCATAATAAGTAGGGTGCACAGCAACTGCATCTGCAGGTCCTTAGTAGATGTTGGCTGTTACTTAACCCTTCCCCTATTTCCTGATGGTCCAACACCCGCACTTACCATATTTCCTTGGTTCCTTGATCAGGCACCAGAGGTGGGCTCACTTGGTCCAACCAAAGTCCTCTGAACAGCTGAAGATGGTGTGTTGATGGAGTCAAAAAGAGACCTCCAGAGACCAGTTTCAGAAAACTCCATCTACATTATTATTGCATAGGTAAGCCTTTTATGCATACTCTGCTACTGAGAAAATTTACCTAAAGGTCATAATAATGCAATGAGCTAGCAACACCCTTATGAGCAGCAAACAATAAGCTGAAATGTTAGTGGCAAAAAAAGCAAAAGGAAGGGAACATACAGTGCACCTGAGGGTGACCAGCTTACCATGGTGGCGGGGCTAGTGTGGTCAGTGTTTACACTTGTAAACTCACAAAATAAAACCAAATATTATTAGGTCAGATAGAATCAATTTTAAAAGCTTCTACACAGCAAAAGAAATAATAAGGAGCATGAAGAAGTATCCTACAGATTTGGAAAAGATCTTTGTCATCTGCTCCTTAGATAGGGCATTAATATACTGAATATATAAAGAACTCAAAATATTTGACACCAAATTTTAAAAACACCCAGTAAATATATGGAAAAAACAGTTAATCAGACACTTCTCAGTTGAAGAAACACAAATTGTCAATGAATATATATATATATATATATATATATATATATATATATATATATATATATATATATATATATAAACTGTTCAACATCTCTAGCAACCAGGGTAATTCAAATCAAAACTACATTAAGATCAGAAGATGGCAAAATACTGGAAAGCTACATTCCAAGTCAGGCAGTGGTTTGGGATCAACATGGCAGGTATAAAACTCAAAGAGGTAGATGAAAGAGAGATTTCACCAAAATTCAATATTGGATATTGAAAGTGGCTTTGATGTTCAGAAATTTGGATAAAATAAACAAAGAAGAAAGAATATATTGGAGCCAACCTGGCTACCACACTAGCACCAAAAACAACAATAGTGGCAATAATACATCACAAAGGGAGGGAGCACAAATATTTGGAATAAAAAAAAAAACATAAGATCAAAACATCTGCCTACACTTATCTTATCCAGAAGCTGCACCATTCATTGGTACTTGAAAAGCAAGATCTGTATGTCAACTGGCTGCAGAGAGCTGAGGGGAGAGCCATGTGAGTGTGATCCTGCTGCAGCAGTGGCTCCAGGAGACTAGGTACTGGTTCAAACTCTGTCACAATATTTCAACTGGTGCCAACTTGGAGACTTAGGGTCTTCCTGGTGGAATATAAGTAAAACAGGCACAGAGAAGATGGTACTCAGGAGGATTCAAATTAGGAGGCCTATGGGTAGCCAAACTCACTTCTCTTTTGAGTTTGAATGATTAAGTGACCAGCTAAAGAAGGCCATGAGTCTGAGAAGGTGTCAAGGGTGGTGAATTCACACAAGGATAACATCTGGAAAGACTGTGCTCTGAGCAGCAGTGAGTGGAGTATTATTGCATTACTTGAGAAGATCTTGGGAATGAGACTTGCGTCAGAAATTGGCTACTATCAAGCCCAAGGGACAGGATAATCTAATTTCTCTAAAGCAGACACAACCAAACAAAGTCTTAGAGGACTGATTATACCTAAGCCCCACCTAGTGAAACTTCCCTCAAAGACCTCTGTACATGCTTTACCTAGGGATTGCACCAATCTAGTCTAAATGAATGAAACCCAAACTGACTTTACTTCCTAACCCAACCTACCTCATAATGGTGAGAAGGGAAGCTGAATCTTATATGAAACAACTGTAATCTTAGGGTTTTACAACTGGCACCTCAGGAAAAAAAAAACAGGAAGTGGTTAATAACTTCCACCCCTTGCTGTCTCTATCTGAACATAAGTCCATAAGAAGTGAGGAAAAAGACTGTTGGACATAGAAGTGATCACTTGATCTGGTCAAATATTTTAACCATCTCAGTGGAGATGATTCCTTTATTCTTTATTAAGAATTTCCTTTTTTTTGAGAGAGAGAGAGAGAGAGAGAGAGAGAGAGAGAGAGAGAGAGAGAGAGAATTCTTGGTGAGCTAATTAATTCAAGAACACACACACATACACATACTTTTTTGTTTCTTTTCTCTAAATTTTACATTTTTTTTTAATTTAGTTATTTTTTCCCTTGTTTTGCCTTTGAGATGTAGGTTCTTTTGCTTGTATATTTTGGTTTTGTAATATTTTCATTTGTTTACTTCTCTTGTTTTTCTTGTCTTCTCCTATTAACTGAAAAATTCTGTTGTTCTTCCCCCTCCCATTCCAATAATGTGCTTCTCCTATTTTCCCATTTCTTCTGTATAAACATCATCATCCACATCTCTTCTGCATTATAAAAATTCACTTTCTGAAATTGAAAACTCTTTATTCCCTAAAACAGTTTTCCCCTAATTAACTGTTTTTGTACTATATTTAGAACGAATTGGCTTATATAACTCTAGCCCATGCCATTAATAAAGCAATGATTATTGCTGTAGATGATGTGGTTGACACCTTTTGTCAGATATAGTTCACAATTATTGTTTTTATTGTTGACAATTGCTGAACCTACCATTCCTGGTATTGGTGGTAGCCAATGTTGAAGAAGTCATGGTAGGAACTGGGTATTTACTTCACTGCTACATATTGTTTGCCATAGTTGTTACTATTACTTATGTTTTCATATTCTGTGAGATGTTGGGAACCTACAAGAGCATTAACGTTTATGTTTAAAGACTGCTGCTAAACCAATCTCAAACAAAATATAGCAACTGTGCTTCACACATAAATTAATAACACTCAATCTTCAGCTATACGTTAATACAAAAATAGAAGAAAAATAACTAATGATTAGATTTTGTAATTTCCACCCCATTCAAAATGGAGTGATCATAAATGTACTAGATAACATAGTAGGTACATATTAACAAATCCCTGATCTAATTTACAGTCTTTTATTGTTACCACTCTTGTTAAATGCTGATTCCACCATTACTGTAAATGCAGCAAATAATACTACAGATGTTAAAGTAGACTGAACACTTACCAAAAATCTGTACATTTAGTGCTGATATCAGTACCACTAATGGCTTCCCCCTTTATCCAAGAATAGACTGGGAAACTTCAGGTTCATAGAGATCCTGCACCTGTGAAATTCTCCACATCTCCACCAAGCAACAAGTGAATCTTACTTCACAATCTATTACACCTGAGCTCTGACATTACACCAACTCAAAGAAGTAAGAAGGCAAAATCCCAAAACAAAAACAAGGACCCAAGGAGGAACAACCAGACAGGAACCTCAGGTCCTTGGCATGTACCCATACTTTAAACACAGAGAGAAGTCCCACAACAAATAAGATAATTAATCATAAAATGACATGTGTAAAAAAGAGGTAAAGTATTCCACCTCAATTGATACATAAATACAAAACATTAGAAAAAAGGCAAACAAATCTCTTTGCCAAATCCACAATTACCCCCCAAAGATTGTGCTGATAGTAAGGGGGATGAAAAAAGAGAGAAAGATTATTAAAAGCTAATTATCAAAATGTTCAATAAACTAAAATAAAATGTAAGAAATAAATTAAGAGAGCAATTACATGAGATGAAAGACCACTATCAAGTGGTAGAAAGAAATGGAAATAGTGAAAGAAAACAAAGCAGAACACCTAGAAATAAAAGACACAAATAATCAAATTAAAAATTCACTTGAACTCATCACTAACAGATTAGAATGTGTAAGAAATAGAACCCCAGCCCTTGAAACCATAACTTCAGGTCTTGAACACAAGGTATATGATCTTGAGAACACAGAATAAAGTAAGAAGAAAAAATATATGACATGAGTGGACGATACAAAAAGTATTTTTTATTGATTTAAAAAAATAGCAGCAAAATGCATTACAATTCTTATTATACATATATACCAAAATTTTTCATATCTCTGGTTGTACACAAATTATGTTGATATCAATTTGTGTCTTCATACTTGTATTTTGGATTATGATATCTATCACATTTCACTATTCTTGCTAATCTCCTGTCCCTTCACTTTCCCTCTCACCCCTCTGCCCTGTCTAAAATTCATCAGTTCCTACCATGCTCCCCCTCCTCCCTCACTATGAGTCAGCATCCTTAGAGAAAACATTCAGCATTTTTGGGGGGTGGATTGGCTAACTTCACTGAGCATTATCTTCTCCAACTCCATCCATTTAACTGCAAATGCCATTATTTTATTTTCTCTTATTGCTGAGTACACTTCTATTGTGTATATATGCCAGATATTTTTATTCATTCATCCACTGAAAGGCATCTAGGTTGGTTCCACAGTTTAGCTATTGTGAATTGTGGTGCTATAAACATTGATGTGGCTGTGTCCCTATAGTATGTTGTTTTTAAGTCCTTTGGATATAGACCAAGGAGAGCGATAGCTGGGTCAAATGGTGGTTCCATTCCCAGTATTCCAATAAATCTCCATTCTGTTTTCCATATTGGCTGCACCAATTTGCAGTTGCACCAGCAATGTATGAGTGTACCTTTTTCCTCACCTCTTCAACAACACTTATTGTTGTTTGTCTTCATAATAGCTGCCATCCTAACTGGAGTGAGAAGATATCTTAGTGTAGTTTTGATTTTCATTTCTCTAATTTCTATAGATGATGAAAATTGTTTTCATATATTGCATAATTGACTGTATATCATCTTCTGAGAAGTGTCTGTTCAGGTCCTTGGCCCATTTGTTGATAAGGTTATTTTTTTGGGGGGAGGGGGCTTAGCTTTTTGAGTTCTTTATATACCCTAGAGATTACTGCTCTACCTGATGTGTGAGGGGTAAAAATTAGCTCCCAGGATGTAGGTTCTGTGTTCACCTCAAAGACTGTTTCTTTGGCTGAGAAGAAACATTTTAGCTTGATCCTATCCCATGTGTTGATTCTTGGTTTTAATTCTTGCTCTATAAGAGTCTTATTTAAAAAGTTGGTGCCTAATACCACATGATGGAGATTAGCATCTGCTTTTTCTTATATTAGATGCAGAGTCTCTGATTTAATTATTAGGTCTTTGATCCACTTTGAGTTGAGTTTTGTGCATTGTGACAGAAAGGGATTTTATTTCATTTTGTTACATATGGATTTTCAGTTTTCCCAGCACCATTTGTTGAAGATGCTATCTTTTCTCTAATGCATGTTGTTGGCACATTTGTCTAATATAAGATAAATGTAGTTTTGTTGGTTAGTCTCTGTGTCCTCTATACTTTATCATTGGTCTACCAGTCTTTTTTGGTGAAAACACCGTGCTGTTTTTGTTACTATTGCTCTGTAATATACTTCAAGGTCTGGTATAGTGATATGACCTGCTTCACTCTTCCTGCTAAAGATTGCTTTAGCTATTGTGGGTCTCTTACTTTTCCAAATAAATTTCACTATTGCTTTTTCTATTTCAGTAGGAATGCCATTGGGATTTTGATAGGAATTGCATTAAATATGTATAGTGCTTTTGGTAGTATAGTTATTTTGATAATATTAATTCTGCTATCCAAGAGCAATGTAGATCTTTGCATTTTCTAAGGTCTACTTTGATTTCTTTCTTTAGGGTTCTGTAGTTTTTATTGTATAAATATTTCACCACTTTTGTAAAGTTCATTTCCAGGTATCTTTTTTTTAGGTTATTGTAAATGGGTAGATTTCTTCATTTCATTCTAAGAGGATTTGCCACTGATATACAGAAATGCCTTTGATTTATGGGTGTTGATTTTATATCCTGCTACTTTGCTGAATTAATTTACTAGTTATAGAAGTTTTCTGGTGGAAATTTTTGGGTCTTCTAGGTATATAATCGTATCATCAGCAAATACTGATAATTTAATTTCTTCTTTTCCTATACATATCCTTTATTTTCTTTTGTTTGCCTAATTGCTCTGTCCAGCATTTCAAGAACTGTGCTGGATAAAAGGGGGAAAGAGGGCATCCCTGTCTTTTTCCAGTTTTTAGAGGGAGTGACGTTAATTTTTCTCAACTTAGGATGATGTTGGCCTGAGGCTTAGTATAGATAGCCTTTACAATGTTGAGATATTGTTTTTGTTATCCCTAGTTTTTCTAGTGTTTTGAACATAAAGGGGTGTTGTATTCTGTCAAATCCTTTTTCATATGATTCTTATCTTAGGGTCTATTGATGTGATGAATTATATTGATTGATTCCCATGTGTTGAACCAAACTTGTATCCCTGGGGTGAATTCCACTTGATCATGATGCACAAACTTTTTGATATATTTTTGTATTTTATTTGCCAGAATTTCATTGAGAATTTTTGCATCTATATTCATCAGAGATATTGGTTTGAAATTGTCTTTCTTTTATATGGCTTTGCCTGGTTTTGGGATCAGGGTGATATTGGCCTCATAGAATGAGTTTGAAAGTGCTGCCTCTTTCTCTGTTTCCTGAAACAAATTGTAGAGCATTTGTATTAGATCTTCTTTAAATGTCTTATAGAATTTGGCTATGTATCCATCCAGTCCTGGTCTTTTATTGGTTGGTAAGCTTCTGATGGTGTCTTCCATTTCCTCACTTGATATTGGTCTGTTTAAATTGTGTATATCTTCCTGACTCAATCTGGTCAAATCATATGACTTAAGAAATTTCTCTATGCCATCAATGTCTTCTATTTTATTGGCCTATAAGTTTTCAAAATAATTTCTATTTATCCTCTGTATTTCTGTAGTGTCTGTTGTGATATTATCTAACAGTCTGTCAATTTCATTTTTCAAAGAAACAACTTTTAGTTTTGTCAATTTTTTCAATTGTTTATTTTGTTTCAATTTTATTGTTTTCAGCTCTAATTTTAATTATTTCTTGCCTTCTTCTGCTTTTGCTGTTGATTTGTTCTTCTTTTTCTAGGGCTTTTAGATGTAGTGTGAGATCATTTATTTGTTGACTTTTTCTTCTTTCAAGGAATGAACTCCATGCAATGGATTTTCCTCTTATTATTCTTTTCACGGTGTTCCAGAGATTTTGATATGTTGTGTCTATATTCTCATTTACCTCTAAGAATTTTTCAATCTCCTCCTTGATGTCTTCTGTAACCCATTGTTCATTCAGTAGCATATTGTTTAGTCTCCAGGTGATGGAGAAATTTTTATTTTTTATGTTGTCGTTGATTTCCAATTTCATTCCATTATGATCTGATACAATGCACAGTAGAATCTCTACTTTTTTATATTTTCTAAGAGTTGCTTTGTGCCATATTATATGGTCCATTTTAAAGAAGAGTCCACGTTCTCCTGAGAATAAAGTGTATCTGCTTGACACTAGTTGAAATATTATATATATATATATATATATATATATATATATATATATACATATATATATATATATATACATATATATATATATATATATATACATATATATATATATATATATATATGTATATATATATATATATATATATATATATATATATATATCAGTTAAGTCTAAGTTTTTATTGTATTATTGATTTCTGTACTTTCTTTACTCAACTTTTGTTTGGAGGATGTATCCAGTGGTGAGAGAACTGTGTTAGAATCACCCAAGATTATTATGTTGTGGTTTATTTGACTCTTGAACTTGAGAATAATTTATCTGGTGAACATAGCTGCACCATTGTTTGGGGCATATATATTTATGATTGTTGTTTTGTTGGTGTGTGGTTCCCTTGAGCAGATTGTAATGGCCATCATTATCCCTTTTGATTAAATTTGCTTTGACATCTACTTTATTTGATATGAAGATGGAAACCCCTGCTTGCGTCCGCAGTCCATGTGAGTGGAATGATTTTTTCCCAAAATTTCACCATCAGTCTGTGTATTTTCATGAGTCTCCTGTAGGCAGCATATAGTTGGTTCTTTTTTAATCCAGTCTGCTAGCCTGTGTGTTTTGATTGGTGAATTTTATCCGTTAATATTCAGGATTATTATTGAGACCTGGTTTGTATTTCCAGTCATATTTGTATAGTTTATTATTTAACTTGACTTGATTTTCTTCTTTGATTAGGTTTTCCTTCAGGTCACTACCTCCCTCTTCTGATTTTCAATGTTGTTTTTCATTTCCTCTTAATGAATATTTTGCCAAAGATGTTTTATAGTGCCAGTATTCTATCTAATTTTTTTTGAAATTTTGTTTATCACAGAAGGTGTTTATTTTGTCTTCAAGTTGGAAGCTTAATTTTGGTAGATACAAGATTCTTGGTTGGAACCCATTTTCGTTCAGAGACATATATATGTTTTTAGTTGTAGCTGGACACAATACCTATATTTTATTTATTTACTTTTATATGGTGCTGAGGATTGAACACAGCACCTCGCACATACTAGGCAAGTGTTCTACCATTGAGCCACAACCCCGGGCCTGCAAAAAGTTTTAAAGAAAATATTAGCAATATTAGCAAATAATATAAAAAAAAAATACTTGGAAGATTGTATATCATAACCAAGTTGCTATAATCCCAATATACATAATGTGATTTATCACATAAAATAAAGTAAGAACACAATTTACATAGTTATCTCAATAGGAGCAGAAAAAGTCTTTGACAAAATTTAGCACCTATTCATGATAAAAACACTGGAGAGGCCTGCTGGCACAAAGAGGCCCAACCCACGCTGCACAGCCTTCTGCCCTGGAGAAGAACACAACACCCACACAGAGAGGAATACCTTTGCACTTCACTATTCACCAATGTGTGGCACCACCCAAACCACCTCCATTTGGGGACATTGCAGCTACTGCCATAGCCCTTCCCACATGTTAATCTCTACTGCGGGACATCAGACAGGGCCAAGAGGCAGCTGTGTCTTGCAGCACCACATGCAACATTGTGGCATCACCAATTAGGCCACCCAATGCCATCATACAGCCCATCCTTCCATTCCCATCTCTGAAAGTGGTTGCCTCCATCTTGGGACACCTCCACCATCACCATCTTGGGTTACCTCCACTGCCACCTCCACCATCTTTTGCTGGGGCAGATTCCACCTTGGGACACAGACTGTGGCATGGAAGCCCAACATTAAGGTACCTACAGGCTTGATGCTACTGCCACCACCAACTAAAGACATGACCAAGACCTGGAAAAACATCACCAAAGTCCCTGTGGACCTGGTTGCACCAAAGGTATCTATATTAATTGTGCTAACAGATACCATCTTGTTGCAGAGGTAACAGGGAGCTTTACATAGGGTTGATTCACTCTCTTTTTTTCCTGCTAACAGCCAACTTCTGTTGGTTACCCTTTCACTAGTCCTATAATCTAATACCTCTATATTCTCACATCCTACCTCATAAACATAACAGCACCATTAAAAACTGTAAACCATTATGAAAACTTACTAGCTATATAGAAGATAACTGAAACATATTGTTTATTTTATAGCGACAAAACTGTCAATGTCAAAATAAAAGATTATTGATTTGTGTCAGCATATTGATTACATGGGGTGCTGTAAACATTTATATTACCCTTAAAGGTGAGGTATTGATAACCTGCTGGGATACTATAAGATTATAGAAACTGAAATACCTCAGATCTGCACTGCAATAGAGGAAGACACATAGACAAAAAAAAAAAATATATATATATATATATATATATATATATATATATATATATATATATATATATATACAGGGTGTGGGGGGGAATGAGCCAAACAAATCAAGATACTATAACAATAGAATCAATTGATAACAGAGTAGATGAAATGTCAAAAAAAGTGTTTGGAATGTACATAATTAAAATGATCTGTGAATTAAATAATGACCTAAGTGAGCAAATACAGGCAAAATTTGGTCACTCCTACAAAGAGATAAGAGAGCAAACACAGGCAATCATTTATAAGCAAAAAGAAAAGAGGGCAAAAGATTACTTTAAGAAATATATAATGATCTTGGGAAAACAAAAAAAAAAATCCTTGAAATGAAGGAAACAATAAACCAAATTTAAAAACTCAATAGAGGAGCTGAGGGTGTAGCTCAGTGGCAGAGCACTCACCTGGCATGCATGGGGCACCAGGTTCTATCCTCAGTACCACATAAAAAATAAAATAAAGATATTGTGTCCACGTATAACTAAAATAAATAAATAATTAAAAAAAAAAAACTCAATAGAAAGCATCACCAACAGACTAGTTAACTTGGAAGACAGAACCTTATTCAATGAAGACAAAATATATAATCTTGAAAATAATGTTGACTACACAGTGAAGATGGTAAGAAACAAAGAACAAAACATCAAAAAATTATGGGATAACATCAAAAGACCAAATCTAACATTTAAAAGATAGAAAGATCTCCCATGCTCTTGGATATGCAGAATCAATATTGTCAAAACGGCCATACTACCCAAAGTGCTATACAGATTCAATGTGATTCCAATTAAAATTCCCAAATAATTCCTTATAGAAGTAGAAAAAGAAACCATAAAATTCACTTGGAAAAATAAGAGATGCAGAATAGTCAAAGCAATCCTTAGTATAAACAGTGAAGCAGGAGGCATCACAATACCAGACCGTAAGCTGTACTGCAAAGCTAGAGTAACAAAAATGGCATGGAATTGGTACCAAAATAGTCATGTAGACTAATGGTACACAACAGGAGACACAAACACAAAACCACATAAATACAGTTATCTTATACTAGAAAAAGGCACCAAAAACATACATTAGAGAAAAGATAGCCTCTTCAACAAATGATGTTGGGAAAACTGGGAATCCATATGAAACAAATTGAAACTAAGCGCCTATCTCTCACCTTGCACAAAAAGTAACTCAAAGTGAATCAAGGACCTAGGAATTAAACCAGAGACCCTATGTCTAATAAAGTAAAAGTAAGCCCAAATCTTCATCATGTCAATTAGGCCCTGACTTCCTTAACAAGAATGCTGTTTTGCCAGAAATAAAATTAAAAATCAATAAATGGGATGGATTCAAACTAAAACGCTTATTCTCAGGAAGAGAAACAATCAATGAGGTGGAGAGGCTACATGTTGGGAGCAAATTTTTGCCATATGCATTTCAGACAGAGCACTAATCTTCATGATATATGAAGAACTAAAAAAAAAAATTAATACCCCAAATCAAACAACATGATCAATAAATGGGCTAAGGAGATGAACAAAAACTTATCAGAAGAAATATAATAGATCAAGAAAATATGAAAAAAATCTTCAACATCTCTGGTAATCAGAGAAATTTAAATCAAAATTGCTTGAAGATTTCATCTCATGTCTGACAATTATCAAAAATGACAATTATCAAAAATACAGACAACAATAAATGTTGGTGAGAATGTGGGGGTAAAGGCAAACTCATGCATTGCTATAAGGACTTCCAATTGGTGCAACCGATCTGGAAAGCAATTTGGAGATTCCTTAGAAAATTTGGAATGGAACCACCACTTGACCCAGCTATCCCACTCATTGGTCTATACTTAAAGACTTAAAACAGCATATTAAAGTAGCACAGCCACTTTAATATTTATTGCTGCACAATTCACAATTGCTATATTCTGGAAGCTGATTTCTTCCAGGCCAGTTGCCAAGTAAAATAAAGCAACAGGAAAATAGGAAGTTTACCTACACTGAACTCCTTTGTAGAGACTCTTGCTTATAGTCCTAAAATCAATTATGGTGAAGATTTCTGGAGAAGCTTACTTAAGTCTTTCTGTGGAGGAGGGGATGACACTATAGTAGAAAGCCTCAGGTCATTTGCTAATTCATTAGAGGAAATTGTCCAAATGTTGGAGGATTTGTGGTTTAAATGTCCTGAATTCTGAATTTGGGCCATTGATTTAGGTGGCCCTTTTAGATCACAGCTAGGTTGCTGAAGAAACCCTGGCTTTTGGATGAGAAATGAGGCAACCTAAGGGGCAGTCCAGTGGAATGGACTGGGTGGTTCCCATGTTGAAGACATTTAACCCAGGTTGTAGTAGATATCAGGGTGTCCCCTGAAGCCTCCTTCCACTGGACAGTTCCATTGGAGAATTAGAGAACATTTTCTCTGAAATCTCAATAGTGGGGGACCCCAGGGGCTGGAGAAGCCTAAGGGCAAGGATCTTGAGCAGTGCACCTCTGTGAGAGACTGGAAAGAAGCCTACCTCTCTGAGGAACGAGAAGCCAGTGTAACATTAGGGAAAAAATGGCCAAAGTGGCTTCTGATCTGGAGGTCTCATGAAGAGAGAGAAAACCTGGAGGTTCATTGGAATGGGAATGTGTTTAAATAACACCAGAAACTGGTCAGGCAACCAAATGAAAGCACATAAAAGAGATTACAAAAAGTAAAAGAAAATAGTGGCAGACTTCATGGACTAGCAATGCTTTATTCAGCACCAGAGGGGCACATCTTCAGGAGGAAAATGGTGGTGGGTCATCATGAGGTTCTGGGTTTTATAGGGTTATGCAGAGCCAGGTCATAGGCAGAGCTGGTTACTTTTGGTGGGCCCTCTTTGTAGACAGAGTCAGCTAATGGGAGGAGCTTATGGTGGGGCTGGAGAACAGGTAGGTAACCATATACTTCAGTGTTTATAATTTGTCACTTGTGGTGAGATCTCTCTCTGCTTCCTTATTGTCAGGTCCTGAGCTGCTGTCCTTCTGCCATGATGTTCTGCCTAACCTAAGATTCAGTGTACTGGAATTGCCCATCTATGGACTGAGACCCCTGAAATCATGTGCAAAAAATATAAACTTCCCTTTCTCTATGTTTTTTTTTTTTTTTTTCAGGTTTTTAAACTTTAGTTACAGAAATCTAACTAAACAGTGGATGAGGTCTCTTTTTGTATTTTTATGGCAGGGTCAGTGGAATTGCTGGGAATAGCTGTCTACCTATTTACAATTTCCCAGGTAGGCTGGGTTATCAAGATGGATCCATGTTTCTAAATCCTGTGGAGATGGGGCATAACTTAGGTGAGGCTCTTTTACAGGGGGCATGTTGCAGTGTTATAGCCCAGAAATTCCAAAAAGTGGGCTCAAGGACTGTAAATATCACAGAGTTTTCCAATAGTAAGTGACTTTGTTATCTGGGATAGAAGTGGTGACTCCTTGGGGTCTCATATTTCTCCTTTCCCCACTGGTGAAATAATACTTCGTTTCTAATTGATTTTACATATGTCTGTGCTCAGCAACATCTCTGCCACATACCATTGTATTATGATTCTCAAACCTGAGGTGAAATTGATATTTGTTTCCCTTGTTTTGTCTTTTGTTGTGGAAGGACAACAAAATAGCCAGCCATTTTGTTCAAGAATATCCTATATTTTATTACTCTTATTCTCTTGCTTCTTTCAAAATAAACTCTTTGTTTTTGAGTGTTTGATTATTATATATTGTGGAGTTCTTTTAAGTAGAATCTGATTCTTGGCCTTTGCCTTTTTGTACCTGGGTATTTATATCTTTCTTCAGGTTTGGAATTTTTACTGCTATTGATTCTTTAATAAACTTTCTATTTCTTTATCATTCTCTACACTTTCTACTGTTCTTGCAATTTTGGAGACAGGTTCCAAGACAAAATAATAATCTTAAATCAAAATGATACTGGGAAAACTAGATATTCAGATGCTAAGAATAAAGTTGGACCCCTACCTTAAAGCATATGCAAAACCTTAATAAAACTGAATCAGATACCCACATGTAAAGGGTAAAAAATTAAAATATTTAGAAAAACACATGAGTTAATCTTTGTAGCCTTGAGCTAGTGAGAGCTAGGAATAACCAAAATAGGAAATCAATAGAGATAAAAAAAAAAAAAAAAAAAAAAAAAAAAAAACAGATTAGTGTTTGCTAAGGGTTCGGGTAGTACAGAAATGGTAATTAGTAAGAAGTTCATTTTGGGGATGATAAAAATTCTCTAATTTTAGGATATGGTAATGATTGCATCATACTCTATTTTTTTTTTAAATTATTGAGTTCTATATTTGAAAGTGAAATATTAGTTTATGTAAATTATTCTGCAGTATGGATTCATAATAGAAATGACTAATGCAAATTGATATTACAAAATGTTCACAAATGAAAGGAAAATCTGAGAACACATTACATATCTTGGAAAACATTAGCTTACCCTAGAATTTACTCTGATTTTTTTGAAAATACCAGAGGGTACAATTTAGAAATTGTACCGAGAAGACACTTATGCTCTCATTTACATTTTATTTATGAGTTAAGTTATGATTCAAGATTTTATTAACAAAGTAACTTTGAACATGTTATCCTACTTCTCTTTCAGTCATCTTATCAGTAACATAATGTTAATATTGCTCCTAAAATGAGTTTGCTGTGATACGTCGTGTACTACACATAAACTCCCTATATGTGTCATCAGCAGATGGCAACCCAAATTATGCTATAGCTATTATTCTCATTATTGACCAAATGAAGGGTGAAATACGTTTTCTAAAACAAGTATTGTCTACTCAAGTTTTCCCTGTTTGTTTTCTTTAGGAGTCTTCAATGCCCTTGGTTTGCCTGTGACTCAGTGTCCACTAGTTTTAAATGTCAAAGGACTTCCTGTATGTATCCAGGTTGTGGCTGGACCCTTTAATGATCATCTTACACTGGCTGTGGCTTAGTACTTGGAGAAAAGTTTTGGTGGCTGGTTATGTCCTGGAAAATTTTAGCAGGACATTTTCCAAGGTCAGAGTGTGTGTGCACATGCACATGCACATGCACATGTGTGCATGTATGCACATTTCTATTGGTTGCATGAAATCAAGCACCAGCAAGCATGTAGATTGAAAATATTTGGAGAATATTTTTACGTCAGTGATTCTTTCTACTTTTATTTCCTGCACTAACTTTTGTTTGCATTAAAATGGTAATACTTGATTTCCACGTTACTGGATAAGGTGTACATGTAAATGAATAAGTGCAATAAAGTTTAAAAGATGATGTGATGGTGTCTGATTTGTGTGCAGTGTGGAAATCAAAGGAAGGAATTTTTTCTAATGAAAGTATCTTATGAACCTTCATGCAGGAGATGGTGCTTAAGCTGGGAAGTGAATGACAGTTGTTTCCAGGAATAAGAAAGTGGAACTATAAGAAGGATCAGTGAACTTGAAGACAGGCTATTTAAAAATGTATGGAGGAGATAAAAGAAGGAATATATATGAATGAGCCTATGAGATCTAGATACAGCATCAAGAGAGCAATATGCAAGCAACGGGGATTACTATATCCAACAAAATTATCCATCAGAATTGAAGATGAAATAAAAACATTCCATAATAAACAAAAAACTAAAAGAATTCATAACCACCAAGATTTCATTACAAAAATGGAATATTTATTGTAGATGATATAAAGGCTAAAAATGAAAACCAGCATAAGAATAAATCACACAGAAACAGTCAAATAAATGAGAATAAAGCTTGACTTTAACATTTAAAATAAATTAAAATAGAAGAAAAATAAAAATTTCTCTATAATAACACTGAATGCAAATGGTCTAACCTCTTCAATCAACAGACATCAACTGGCAGAGTGTATTAAAAAACTAGACTCAATCATGTGTTGTTTATAATAGACTCACCTTACATGCAAAGATATATATATATATATATATATATATATATATATATATATATATATATATAGACTGAAAGATAAAAGGATGAAAAAAAAGATATGAAATGCACTTGGAAACCAAAAGAAAGAAGGGGTAGCTACTCTCATATTAGACAAAGTGAACCTCAAGTCAGAATTAATCAGAAGACAGAAAGAAGCTCACTTCATACTGGTTAAGGGAATCGTCCAATAAGTTATAATGCAAGTATTTATACTCCAAGCATTGGTGTACATAAATACATAACAACAGCAACAACAAGAAAAACGTTCTCAATATGGAGAATCAAATAGACAAAAATAAAATAACACTGTGATTTCAGCACATCTGTCTCACCATTAGGTAATGGAAACATAAATCAAGACTCTTCAGAGCTAAACAACACTATTACACAAATGGACCTAAAAGACATCTATAGAATATTTCATACATCAACAACTAAATTCACTTTCTTCTTAGGAGCACATCATTTTTTCTCTAAAGTAGATCATATTTTATGGCACAATACAAATCTTAAAAAATACAAAAAGGATAGATATAAGTCTTTAAAATCTTTTTGATCATAGTGGATTGAAGTTAAATATAATGACAAGATAAAAATCAGAAACAATTTTAAACCTGGATATTAAATAATACATTTTTAAATAAAGAATGGATCACAGGAAAAATCAGGGGACTTTAAAAACTTAGAAACATCACATAACATGTTAAAATATCTCGGAAATTATAAAGGCAGTTCTATGAGGAAAGTTTATTTCACTGAGTTCCTACAATAAAAAATGGAAAGATCACAAATTAATAATCTAATGTTATATCTCAAGATACCAAAAACTGCAAATATTCCACAATCAGTAGAAGAAGAAAATAATTAATATCTTGGCCTAAATAAATAAAATTTCAATGGAAAATAATACAAAGGATCAATAAAACAAAGTGTTGTTTCTTTGAAAATACAAACAACATTGATACATCCTTAGCCAAACTAACCAAAATAAAAAGAAAAAAATGTGAAGAAAAGAAAATATCATCACAGACACAAATGAAGTCCAGAGGATGAGTAGAAACTATTGTGAATATTTATATTCCAATAAATTAGAATATACTGACAAATTTCTGGATGCAAATGACCTAAAAAGTTGAGCCATAAGGATAAAGAAAACTGAAATAGACCAATATCAAGAAATGAAATTGAGGCAGCAATTGAAAGCTTTTCAATAAAGAAATGCAAAAGATCAGTAGAAGTTCTATTAAATCTCTAAAAATAACAAATGCCAATCTACCTAAAATTATTCCATAAAATATAAAGGGAGGGAAAGCTGCCAAATTCACTCTCTGAAGCCAGTATCTCCCTGACAGAAATAACAGAGACAGGTCAAAGAAAGAAATTATCAGAATAACATTACTGATGAACAAATAAATCGAGTTAAGGACCAGAATTTCATGATTATCTCAATATATGCAGAAAACTATTCTACAAATTTCAGCATCCATACATGTTTAAAAGACTGGGGATACTAGAGATAGAAGAAACTTAATTCAACAATGCAGAGGGTATATATGACAAACCCAAGGTCAACAACACAGTGAATGAAGAAAAATTGAAAGCATTTCTTCTAAAATTGGGGACAAAAAAAAGGATATTCACTCTCACCCCTCCCATTCGATTTTGTTCTTGAAATTTAGCCAAAACAATCAACCAAGAAAAGAAAATTAAATAAAATAGGCAGAAGAGGTAGAATTATCTTTCCTGGTGACATGATAGCATATTTAGAAGAGCCAAAAACGCAACCAGAAAACTTCTAGAGGTGGTAAAAATTTGATCAAAGTAACAGGGTACAAGATCAGCATTCATAAATAAGTAATTTTTCTATATTCCAATAAATGAATCTGTTGAGAAAAAAAATAAAAAAAAAAAACCTATCCAATTCACAATAATCTCAAATTAAAAAAACAACCTACCAACCAAATTAAAAAAAAACACCTTGGGAATAAATCTAACCAAGAAGGTGAAATATTTCTACAGTGAAGACTCCAGAACACTCTAGAATAAAATTGAATAAGGTCTTAAAAGATGAAAAGACACCCTCATGTTCTTTGATAGACAGAATTAATATTGTCAAAAATGGCCATACTACTAATAGTGCTGTATACATTAAATGAAATCCCCATCAAAATACCAATGACAGGGCTGGTTTTGTGGATGAGCAGTAGAGAGGTTGCCTAGCTTGTGTGAGGCCCTGGGTTGGATCCTCAGCACCACATAAGAATGAAATAAAGATAATGTGTCCAACTACAAATAAAATATAAATATTAAAATAATTAAAAAAAAAAAAAAAAATATATATATATATATATATATATATATATATATAAATGTCATTCATCACAGAACTAGAAAAATGAGTTCTAAGATTTATTTTGAAGACTAAGTGACCCCTAATAGCCAATGCAAGAAGAGCAATTTGGGAGGCATTACAATACCATACCTAAATTTGTTCTACACAGCCATAGTAATAAAAATAGCATGGCACTGGCACCAATTCAAACATTAAGTCAATGAAATAGAATAGAGCACACAGAGAGAAATACCCCTAGACACTTTTGGATACTTGACAACAGTGCTAGAAATATATATATATATATATATATATTGGGTAAAAGATTTTGTAACAAATGGTGCCAGGAAAACTAACTATCAATATGTAGAAGAAAGAAAATTGACCCGTATCTCCCATCCTGCACAAAAGTCAACTAAAAGTGGATCAAAGACCTAGGAATTAGAACAGGATTTTTTTTCTACTGGTATAATAAAATGTAAGATTAATACCCTGAGGTTTAGCATATGCACCAACATCCTTAATAAGACTCTTTTTTTTTTCTTTTTTATGTGGTGCTGAGGATAGAACCTAGTACCTTGCACATGCTGGGTCAATGCTCCACCACTGACCCACAACCCCAGCCCCTTTAATAAGACTCTTGAAGAGCACGAAATAACACCCAATATTACTAAATGCAGTGGCATCAAATTAGAAAGTTTCTTCACAGAAAAGGAAATAATTAAGAGTGTAAAGTGAGAGCATACATAATGTGAGATCTTTGCCAGACAGGGCATTAATATACAGAATATATAAAGAACTCAAAAACCTTAACAACAGATAATAAACAGGCCAATTAATAAATAGAAATAAAACTAAACTGCACTTCTCAAAAGAAGATATACAAATGAACAACAAATATATATACATATTTGAGTTCTATCAAATCTTTGTCATTTGACATCTCTAGCAATCAGGAAATTCAGATCAAAACTACATTGAGGGGCTGGGGTTGTAGCTCAGTGGTAGATCACTTGCCTAGCATGTATGAGCCACTAGGTTTGATTCTAGCACCACATAAAAATAAATAAATAAAGGGGCTGGGGATGTGGCTCAGTGGTAGCACGCTTGCCTGGCATGTGTGCGGCCCAGGTTTGATCCTCAGCACCACATAGAAACAAAGATGTTGTGTACGCAAAAACTAAAAAATAAATATTAAAAAATTCTCTCTCTCTCTTTCTCACTCTCTCTTTAAAAACATAAATAAATAAAGTAAAGATATTGTGTCTATAAAAAAATAGAAAAGAAAAACTATATTAACATTTTATCTCAGTCTAGTGAGAATGGTGAAAGAGAATGGTAAAGAGAGAGCCTACATTTTGGGAACAAATTTTTGCCACACACATGTCAGAACTAATCTCCAGAATATATAAATAACTCAAAAAAACTTATCACCAAACAACAAACAAATAATCAAATCAATAAATAGGCTAACAAGATGAACAGATATGTACAGAAGAAGATATATATTTGATCAACAGATATATGAAATAAATGTTCAACATCTTTAGTAATTAGAGAAATACAAATCAAAACTACTCTAAGATTTCTTTTCATTCCAGTCAGAATGGCAGTTATCAAGAATGAAGAAAACAGGGCTGGGGTTAGAGCGCAGTTGTAGAGCACTTGCCTCTCAAGTGTGAGATCTTGGGTTCAATCCCCAGCACCAAATAAAAATAAACAAATAAATATATTTTTTAAAAATGCAGACAACAATAAATGTTAGTGAAGATGTGCAAGAAAACTCAAAATCATACATTGCTGGTGGGTCTGCAAATTGGTGTAACTAATCTGGAAAGCAGTGTGGAGATTCCTTAAAAGCTTGGAATGGAACAACCATTTGACCCAGCTATCCCACTCCTCAGTTCATACCTAAAGGACTTAAAATAAGCATACTATTATAATGCAGCCATATCAGTGTTTATAGCAGCTCAATTCACAATAGATAAACTGTGGAACCAACCTAGATGCTCCTTATTAGAAGAATGAATAACGAAATAGTGGTATATATACCCAATGGAATGTTACTCACCATTACACCATTAAAAGAGGATAAAATTATGAAATTTGCAGACAAATCGATGGAGGTGGCAAATATCATGTTAAGCAAAGCAAGCCAAAGCTAAAAAAAAAAAAAAAAAAAAACAAACAAAGGCTGAATATTGTCTCTGATGAGTGGATGATGATTCATAATGGAGGGGCATGGAAAAAATTGGGCAACCTTGATGGGGCAAAGGGGAAGGAAGGGTGAAGAGGTGGCATGGGGATAGTAAAGATGGTGGAATGAGATGGACATCATTACCCTAGGTACATGTATGACTGCACATATGATGCAATGCTACATCATGTACAACCAAAGAAATAAAAAGTTGCTCTGCAATTGTGTACAATGAACCAAAATGCATTCTGCTGTAATATATACCTATTAAAATAAATTAATTAATTGCTAATAAAAATAAATAAGCAATATAATGTGTTACATTGGAGGTGAAGTAGGAAAAAAAACAATAATAAATAATGGTTAGCTGTGGAAAAAATGTACATTCATATATTGTTGATGGGACAACAAATTATTGCAATCACTCTGTAAAGAATTATAGAAATGGCTAATAAAACTAGCAATGGAACCAACATATAACTCAACTATCCCACTCCTCCATTTATATCCATAATTTCCAAAATTTGCATACTGTGTTGATGCAGACACATCAATGTTTATAGCAGCATAATTCACAATAGCTAAACTATCAAACCCATTAACAGATGAATGGATAAAAATATCACACACACACACACACACACACACACACACACATTGGAGTATTTTTCAATCATAAACGGGAATGACAATATTGTGTATTCTGGTAAATGGATGGAACTGGATAATATCATGCCGAGTGAAATAAGGCAATCCCAGAAAGTCAATATTTGAATCTTTCCTCTGATGTGTGAAAGTTGGATCAAAAATGGGGGAAGAAAAGAAAAAGAAAAAGTGGGGGAGTCCAAGAATATAGAAGACACATCAGTGCAGCACATAAAGGGAATTTTAGGGGAGGAAGGAGGGAAAAGAAAAGGGAAGAATAGTGGAATGAATCTTACATAAATTTCCTATGTACATATACGAATAAACCACTTTGAATCTCCTCTTTATATATGTTCTTGAGGATGCAATTTTGTATAGTTTTCTATATCAAAAATAAGGAGTGGAACTACCATTTGACCCAGCTATCCCACACCTTAGCATTTATCAACAAGAACAAACATCAGACTAGTATATTGTTACAGTAACATCAATGTTCATAGCACCACAATTCACAAGAACCAAGTTATGGTACTTGTCCAGATGCCCATCAACAGATGAATTGATATAGAAAATGTGTTATGTCTTATATCATATATTAATGTGTGATATATATGTGATGCATCTATTTGTCATACATATATACACACAATATATCACATATATGTGATATATGGACAATCACATTTTCATATATATATATATATATATATATATATATATATATATATATATGAGTTTTACTCAGACTTAAAGAAAAATTAAATTATACATTTGCTAGTAAGTGAAGAGAAGTGTTGAACATCATGCTAAGTGAAATACCACAGTGATTCTCTACACCAAGTGTATCCATGAGACACTAATTTAAAAAATTATGTATAATTAAGAAAGATTAGAGATAGGAGACTGGGGGGATTAAGGAGAGAGAAAAGTGCTAGGGGCTGAATTAGAATAAATTATATTCCATGCTTTTGTAATTATGACAAAATTATTCTTATTGTTATATATAACAAAATAAAAATCAATAATAAAAACTAAGGAAAAAATAAAGGGGTCAGGAACCTTTTGAAAATAGGGAAACAGTGTAATAGAGAAAGGGGAGAGAGGAAGTGGGATGGGGAATGAGGAAAGGGAGAAATGGTAATGAAATTGTCCAAACTATCCTATGTCCATATATGAAGATATCACAGTGAATTTCACCTTCATGTGTATCTGTAAAACACTAATTTTAAAATACTATAAATAAATAGAAGAAAGGCAAATAGAAGAAAGTAAAGAGGGGGATAGAGGATGAACAGGAAATGGGAAATACTGCCCACTTGATTGGAGCAAAGTATATTCCATTTTTGAGAGCCATCCATGGGATGTATGTGGACTACATCAGCATCACAGCCTAGTGAATAGGACAATATGGTGTCTGGGAATTTTCAGTGGACATTTTCTCTGGCTAAGATTGCCCAGACACATTGTAAACCCTATTCTAACTCTGCCCAGTCCCACCCTCACAGCATTAGAGATGGGTTGACCTGCTACAACCACTCAGTCACACAGCCTCTCAGAGGTGGGTGTGACCTGCCAAAATGCCAATCAATTTTCTGACTGCAAGACACCATGAAATAAGACTCCATCACTGAATCTTTAACCTTGCCTTTGATGTACGCCCTTAAATAAACCACAGGAGCCATTTTTCTAACTGTCTAGCTGTAACTCCTCTATAGATTGGACCTATCAGGTACTTCTTCCTTTAAAACTAAATCCAACTTTGTGTTTTGTTCTTCATTAATTATTCAAGACTTTAATTTATTAGGTTAGTTACATCCTCCTGAGCAGAAAGAAGAATCCCCTAATGAGGTGCTGGATGCCCCCCCATATCCCATATTTTCATGATTACATCAAAGTGAACTTCAATATCATGTATAAGTCACTAATAAAATAATAAAGAAGACTGGCAAGAATCATGGCATGTCATTGATATAATTAGCCATGGGCTGAGGTTGTAACTCAGTGGTAGAGCACTTGCCTACCATATGTGTGGCACTGGGTTTGATTCTCAGTATCACATATAACTAAATAAAATAAAGGTCTGTTGACAACTAAAAATATTTTGAAAAAAGATAATTAGCCTTGCTAAATAAAATTACTGAAATTGAAGTTTGAGAACAAAAGCATATGAGGAAATAATATTAAAGAAAGAAGACTCTCATTATTTCTTTTTCAATAGTAATGAAAATTTAAACAGAATAATTAAGCAAGAGTAAGAAATAAAAGAAACCAAAAAATGGGGTATTATGTGTTTGTTGACAACAAGATCCTATATAGAAAACTAAAGTTTCAATCAAAAAATGTTTAAATTGATAAGTGAATTCAGGACAATTTCAAGTTAAAAAAGTCAACATACAAAAATCAGTACCACTCGTAGGGTACTGAGATCGATCTTCAGTACCACATAAAGCAATAAATATTTTTTTTTTAAAAAAGGAAATTAAGAAAATACTACCATTTGCAATAGCTATAAAACAAACCCTTGGAACTATATGATCAAGGACATGAAAGACATGCATATGATGGAATATTTATGAACAAAATTCAAGAAAAAACAGATGGAAATATATTATGTAGTCATGAATTGTAGGAATTAACATTGTGAAAAAGTCTATATTAAGTAAAGTGAAAAAAATGTTCATCATGAATCCAATTCCATTTTTTTCACATAAATAGAAAAAAATTCTTAAATTTCTATGATACCATAAAAGAACCCACAGTTCCAAATAAATCTTGAATAAAAAAAAAGTGCTGGAAGAATCACATCCCACAATTCCAATATATTATAAAATTACTGTAATAAAAACAACAAGCCACTGGTATAAAAACCTAAATATTGAAGAATGGAACAGAATGTAGAGTCACAAATTAATGGTCAATTTATGACCATAGTTTTTTTGAAAAAAAATGCCAATAATACAAAATTGGAAAAAGTCTTTTCAATAAATATTGTTGGGCCAACTGAATATACATATGCATGTAAACAAAATTTGTTCCATGTCAAACAATAAATTCAAAATGAAACATTATATATTACATTATATATATACACACACACACATGCATATACACATATCCTAAAAATGTAAAATTACTAGAAGAAATCACAGAAAAATTCCCCACAAATTTCTCTGTGAAATTATCTTTTTTGTTTGTTTTTGGTTTTGGATATAATCCCAAAAGGATAGGTAATAAAACAAAAAATAGATGAAGGGATTGCATCCAACTAAGACACTTCAGCACAACAATGGAAATAATTAACCAAGTAAAGAAACAATTTACAGAGTGTGAAAAAATAATTCTTAACCACATATATGAAAATGATTCAATATCTAAAATATGTAGGTCAAACAACTCCATGACAAGAAAGCCAATAACCTGTTTAAAAATGGTCAAAGAACCTAAGTAGACATTTTCCATAAGGATACATACAAATGACCATGCGGTTCAAGAAAAAAAAAATTGGTATCACTAATCATTAGGGATATCACATTAATACATCACAACAGTTAGAACAGATATTATCAAAAACATGAAAATAATAAGTGTGAGAATGTAGAGAGAAGGGTACTCTTATATTCTGTTGGTTTTAATGTATATTAGTGCTTTCATTTTGGAAAAAAAACTGTATGAAGTTATCTAAAAAAAAAGCTAAAAATAGTGAAGGGAATGGAATATGGAGAGGGAGGAGTTGAGGGAAAGGGAAAGTGCTGCAGAAAGAATTAGAGAAAATTATATCCTATGCTTTTATAATTATGTGAAAATGAATTCTAGTGTTACATATAAATAAAAATAACTAATGTTAAAATCAATGTTAAAATTACTTATGCATTTCTTTGCTCATTGAAACACTATTCATAGTAGCTAAGCAATGAAATTATTTTAAATGTCCCTTATCATAAAAATGGGAGAAAATGTAGTATACACATACAAATGAATACTATTCATTCTTTAAAATGAAGGAAATTCTGTCATCTGCAATAGTATGAATGAACCTAGGAGACATGCTAAGTGAACAAGACAAGCACAGAAAAAGAAATACAGCATTATCTTTTTAAAAATAATTGGATTCTAATACAGTTATACTCATAGAAGTACAGAGTACAATTCTAATTATCATATGCTGGGGAAGATGAGACAGAATGAAGAGTTGATGATCAAACACAAAGTGATTCAGTCATACAGAAATAATAAGTTTAGATTGTATTGTACAGTAAGTGACTAAAGTCAACAAAATATTTATTTCAAAATAAATTATTGGTTTCAAATGCTTCAGCATAAAAAAGATAGACAAGATAATGAATTTATTAATTAGCTTGATTTAATTATTCCACTTTGTTAGTTTGCATATATATCTATCTGAAATTATCTACAAAATTATGTGTCAAGTATTATACTAAATTTTATAAATGTAAACCACTATTATTTATTGATTAAAAGAGTATCAAATAAAATATACTTAAATGTAGGGATTTATTTATGTGCTTTTAAATTTATTCCATTTACTTTTATAGCTAACCTTATGCTAATACCAGAGTTTGTTGATTACTTTTGCTGTATAAATTTTTCTTTTATGTTGTCAAACTGTTTTGGCTAATGCAGGTCATCTGATTACATTTGCTTATTAATTTTTTAATGAATTGTATAAGTTTTAAAAAGAAAATGCCATGTAGAATTTTGATAGGGATCACACAAACTCGACCAGAATTTGAGAAATATCGTGACCTTAATATCAATTCACGTGGTTTATCATCATAGGATTCTTTTCCATTTATTTAGCATTTCAATTTCTTTCAGGAAAGGTTTGAAGTAAAGCTCTTGGATTTCTTTTCTTATTCCTCCTCTATGTTTCTGACACTACTGTGAATAGAACTGCCTTAATTTTGTGCTTATAGGTTTCACTGGTAATATATAAAATATAATTGATTTTTGCATATTCAACTTTAAACTGCTTTATAAAAGGTTTTCAATTTTTTTGTATTATTTGTTTTTAATAATTTTCCAGCCTTTTATTTCCAGCCAGCTCACACTTCCTAGGGCTACTTAGTTTCTCTCCCCATGCAGGACAGAGGTGACCACTGGTGCCTGGAACAGGGATACTCCATTGGAATTCAGAAAAAAAATGTCAGGTTGGTGCTTGGGTGCTCCCTCAAGAAAAACAGACATTAGTCAAATTAAAGAGAAAGAGAGAGTGGAGAGAGGTGTCTTTAAGATAGTTTGATGTTAAGAACAGGGAATTCAAACTCTAAACAGTTATTATATGCTTAGAATGAAGAAGACCCAGTTGATGCCCCTTTTAGAATCTGTTATTAAAATTTTTCTTTGTTTCTTTAAGAACGGATCACTTGATTTGCATATTTGGTAAAGACTTTTCAGAGAGTTGGATGCTGGCTGTAATTCATCTAATATACCCAAGAGCAAGATTATAAATGCAGAAAAAATGTGGACTTGGATACAACTTTGTTTGGATTCAGATTGAGATAGTGTGATATGGTCCACAGAGTCTCCAATTGCTAGCTTTAAGAATGATGTCAGAGGGTACCAGCCTGCCTGCCTGCCTTCCACCACAGCTTATTTGCCTGCAGAGAGCATAGCACAGGAATGGAGAGAAGTTTGGTAAGTGTTTGTTCTTCACTGAGAGTCTGAACAAAATCCCTGTGGGAGGATTTATCTTGTGGTTAATAAATTGTCTTCATCCACCTTGTCATAGTGTAAAATGTTTGGGTTCTAACTCAATTTCTGATTTTAAAGACTATAAAATGTGAACTATGAATCTTCATCCTCTTGCTTTACTTCTAGCCCCTCCCCTTCTCAACTGTAGCCTTTTTTTCTGAGAGTGGACAGGGGAAAGAGGAGGGAGCAGCTAAAACTCTGGAGGTGTCTTTTAGAAAAATCTTCTCAGCCTTCCTGGAGATAAAACTCCAGAAAGAGATATTTTAACAGTGAATCAAACAGAAACTGTTCTGCTGCTGCCTGGTTGAAAAAGAAAAAAAAAAAAACAAATATCAAGCCAGAGCTGTGTTTGTGCAGATGCTGAAATCATACAGGATTTATGACCAGGGAAGGTGAGAGACAAATTTAGCTTTTCAAACTAAAACATTTTCTGATTTGACCATGCTTCTTTTTTAATAACTCACCTTTCTTTTTAAACAGCACCAGGAGAGAAAAATGGAAAGGTTCTAAGTGTACAAGTTTTAGTTTTCATTTTCTTAATTAATGTATTTTTCTAATAAGTTTTATTTTATCTAATATACAGGTTTTTCACTCTGTCTTAGTTAAAGGCCAATTTCAGGAGAGGTTAATGCTGGGGATGAATCTGGCAATCATCAGGACAATAACCTAGCAATCTTAAATATTTTATTTCATTGTCCTCATAATTGTCAGATTTCAAATCTGGTATTTCCATCCACACAGACTTGCCTTATAATTAAATCACAAAAAGAATGATTGGCTCTATCTTAATTTCTAAACAGGTTAAATAAAATAAAAGCTTTCATAAAAATTTGAACCATTGCTTCCTACCTATGGACCTCCATTTTAAAAAAAAGTTACAAATTTTTGTGTTTGTCTATTTTGTGTGCACACAATGTGTTGTCTTTGTGTCTATATTATGTGTTATTAAATATGACTTGTAAATAAATGAGTGTGCTCATAATTTGAAATTAAAATCAAAATGGATCCAAACATATATTTTTAAATTTTTAATTCAAGTAACTTATAAAAAATTATTTTTAATTCAAGTAACTTATAAAATATTCAATTTAATTTGGGTTGAAAAAGATAAGAGTAAAAATGTCTAATTATTTCTTCTAATAATTTTCTTCAACAGGAAAGAGATAATACTGTTATCTACATTTGGTGTGATGTCTTGACTTTTACAGTTAAGAATAAGTAAGTTAATTTTAAGATAAGTAAGATTAATTATAGAAGTCTTTATTAAAGGAGACACTTATAAATTTACAAAATTAAAATGCTAAAATATTATCTAATAAATATAGAAATATCAAGCACTCAACTAAAATATATTTAAACATTTGGTGTGCTTATAACTTGGTTAATGTAATAATAGGGTTTAAATTTCCTATGTTGTCTATGTTCTCACTGAGAATGAAGTTGCTGGGAGCTAAGCTTCTGTCAGGTATGATTTATATGTAAGAGTCTAAGAAATTTTTCACCTGGTAAGGTAAAAGGCTGTAAATGTCTAAGTAAATTGAAAGAAAATTTGAATAAAATAAATTTCCAAAAGTTTACATGTAATTAAATTGGTTATATATAATTAACACAATAAGCTAAAGTTATTTAAGACTTTTTACTCTTTTTAAAAAGAAAAGCTTAGCTTTCTGCTAAGTTTCTAACATGAGGCTTATTTACAAGCATAGATAAGATCTTTTCACAGATGCCTGTTAATTGGGTCTTCTAAGTTAAGAATGAGAAGAAATAAATGCTTAAAACAGGAATCTATTCTCATTTCAATAAAATAATTTTTTATGTCTGTTGAGTTTTATTATTTAGAAAAAAATAGTTTTAAATGAAGTAAGATTTGTACATTTTTTGGTTAAAAAATAACTGGTAGTTTAAGGTATCACATTACATTCCAGATTTCAAATTTTTCTTAAAAAGCTAAATTTGGTTAATATACAAGCATCAGTGTACTTGTAATACTGTTATTTATTTCTACACTAAAAAATTTTTGTCTCCCAAATATACATCTTTAAATCATAAGATTCAAAGGAACAATTTTACTAAGCTGCTACTCTTCAAACTAGTTTTCTACTACAGTGGTCTCTTACAAACTTATATAAAAATAACAAATGAGTCTGTAGAAACTATCCCAGTATTTAAAATGATACTCATATGACAGGAAGTTTCACAAACACATTACACGTATTCATGCCACTGGATTTTACTATACTGGCTATGGTGGGAATTTACCTATATATTGGTCCCATGATAAACATACTGATTGTTTAAAAGTAACTTTTGAGGAAAATACAGCATGGGGGGAGATCAATTAATCATATTGGCCACTGAAACTCAAGATCAAACATTTGGATAGTTATTAAAATGGAACTTTCCTAAAAAAGGTCAGTTATTCCCATGGAACATCCTCCAGTAACTTATTGCCATTATCAATCTGCAATATAATTTGGTGGCTCTCCTAAATAAATGGATTGTGCATATGTCTTGCAAATACAATATAAAATCTCTAGAAGTGGTGAATGTTTTGGATTTGTCTCCAAGAATTGATAAATGACAGTTATGTTAGGATTCTATGGATCTTGGTGGATCTGTTTGTAGTATCATAACTTTCAGTGTAGGTGACATACAAAAAGATCTGTGACATATAATAGCTGCCTCAGATTCTCTCCATTTTACAGATGGCCCCTTATCTAACTTTATAGGCAGGAACTTCAAGGATGGTTTCTGCTATGGCCTGTGAGCCTGTGTTCAATTTCCTTATGATTTAATTTCTGGAAATGTGCAAGTGCAAAGAAAAGGAGAAAAATATCATGTAGCTTGTAAGAGGTGTTATCTAACTAACTGTATCACTAGATATAATAGAGGGAGAGGGGTATTGGTTCTCTCATTTTTTTTACTCCCAGCCAACATCTCAGGGCTATGGTATGCTGGAGGGTTCAGGTTTTACAACAGAAGAATAGCCAGCTAATCAGACCATGGTGAGCAATTTGACTTATAGTGCTAAGAGTGTCTGATTTAATTTATTTTTTAATATTTATTTTTAATTGTAGTTGGACACAATATCTTTATTTTATTTACCTGTTTTTATGTGGTGTTGAGGATCGAACCCAGGGCCTCACATGTGCTAGGCGAGTGTTCTACCACCGAGCCACAACCCAAGGCCTGCTTTAATTTCTTTTATAGCCTCTACAGTCACAGCTCCTGTAGCTCTATCTAAAAGCAATCATACTTCTCATTTTCTTAGAATTTGGCTGAAAATACTTCTCCAACCCTGTAAAATCAGGTAAGTATTGATGAAAGAGTTGAGACCAAATTAAATGCTCTGGAAGCTACTGTAATTAATATTGGAAATGAATTTGCCACTCTCAAATTTAATCTAAGGCTCAAATTTAATCTAAGATGCCATGCTGGTTACAAATATGACTGTGTTATTGCAGCCAAATATAAAGCTTTCCAATGAGATTGGAAAAAGTTTAAAAACAATCATCTAATAGGCATTTGGCATGATAATAATAACAGCATGGATCTTATGGAGTTACTTCATCACATCATGGATACCCAGAAATATAGTAGTTTTCTCATGGATCCTGCACCTCTGCCTGTATAAATAATTCATGTTCTAAAAGGCTTTAATCCTGGGAATGTATTGAAGCATTCCACATGGTATATTTTTGGAATTATGAGTCTGTGACTAATTCTTTTTAATGTTTTAGGTTGCCATAACCTCAGAAACAAAATCCAGGAACTTCAAGTAATAACATATCACTTGTACTTAAAAAACAAAAAGGGGGAGATGTGGGAAGCTGAAAATGAACTGTGGGAGTGTCTGACCCATTTCTAAGCTATGGTGAACATCTCAGAGAACTCTTGGTATTATCTTACTGATCTGAGACTACTTCAGGGCCTTGGCAAAAATCCTGCTGAAAGAGAATTCTGTGATACTATGTAATTTATTGGCTCAGACAGCCCTAGTTTCAAATGAAAGAGGTAGAGAGAGATACCAGAGGTAGAGAGAAATACCAGTGCCCCAACTAGTCTTGAGGCACAAGCTGCGTGGAGGAAGAAGAATTCCTGTGCAAGTGATAAGTCCCCAATCAGGCCAACTTAAACACAACCTCTTGCTTTTTATTTACCTTGAAGAACCCTTCCTCACAATAAATTCCTTTGGTGTGTTTCAGTATAAATGAAGCATTCACAGGCTTTCCCCTTTCTTAGGATCAGACTGATCACATCTTACCACCTTTCAAGTCCCTGGTTTAAAAATATTTTACTTAATTATGCTTTACTTCTTGATATTACTTTTTCACCCTTTTATTTTGTGCCATCCCACACCTCAGAGAGTTACTTATTCCCTCCCCATGCAGGCCACAGATGACAGAGAACTAACACATAACATATAAAGAACACAGAAAAATAGCACCACCCCCCAAAAAATAACCCAATTAATAAATGGCAACAGAACTACATATACATGTATCAAAAGAAGGAATATGAATGACCAAGAAATATGTGAAAATATATTCAACATCAATGGCAATTAGGGAAATGCAAATCCAAACTACATTGAGATTTCATGTCAATCCAGTCAGAAGGACAATTATCAAGAATATAAATAACAAATTATCATGAGGGCATAAGGGGACTAGGTATACTCATTCATTGCTGATGGGACAGCAAATTAGCACAACCACGGTAGGAAGATACCCCACAAAGCCAGGAATAAAATAGCCATATGACTCAGCAATCCTAATCCTTGGAATTTTTCCCAAAAAGATAAAATCATCATACAATTATGATGTGGTTGCATTGGTGTATATAGCAGCTCATGTCAAAATAGACAAAATTATTAAAAAATAGAAGAAATCCCATGAATATGAAAAAGGTATCAATGTATATGAGGAAGTGGATTGAAGAGATTGAAGGATGGGTTGGAAGAGAGAACTAGTTAAATGAGATTGACAAAATTATGCTATGTACATGCAATATATATATATATATATATATATATATATATATATATATATATATATATATATATCATATAATCTCCAATAGAGAAGAGAAAAAGGAGAATAGATGGATGGTGAAAGAGGAGAGGGAAAAGGCATAAGGGGATGTAATGGGAACTAATTGGAGCACATTATATCCCAGACATATTCAATAATGTCAAAATGAACCTTGGTATTATGTGTAGCAATAATGCATCAATTTAAAAAAGGAAGAGTTGACACAATGATCAAGTGGGTTTTATCCATTTATGCAAAGTTGTTTCAACATATGCAAACAAATAAATTTAATTCACCATATAGATAGCATTATGGGCAAAAATTATATGATCATCTCAAAAGATACATAAAAGGCCTTTGACAATATCCAGTGCCTACTTATGTTAAAAAACCTGGAGAAACTATGGATAGAAAACCTTACCTCACCATTACAAAGACAAAATAGGACAAACTGAAAACCAACAACATATTAACGATAAGAAAATAAAGCAAAACAAAACAAAAATTGAAAGAATTTGCCCTAAATCAGAAATAAGACAAGACTATCCACTCTCACCACTCCTATTCAGTAGAGTTCTTCAAATTCTGGCCCCCTAATTAGTCAAGAGAAGAAATTTAAACAGATTTTTAAAAAATTAGTCAAACAATCAGTTTGTTAACAATGTTACACTATATTTATAAAATTAAAAAAACAAGTGCCATAAGACTTCCAAACTTCATAAACAATTTTTAAAATGTAGTAAGATAAAATATCAACATCCACAAAACAATAGATTCCCTATACTGCAATAATAATTCTACTCAGAAAAATATCAGAAAAATTATGTCCTTCACAATAAATTCAAAAAGTACTTGCAAATTAGTTGAAAGACCGCTACAAAAAAACTGTAGATCACCAATAAGAAATTTAAGAAGAACTATCATTCTAAGTGAAATAATTAAGTCCCCCAAAGTCAAAAGATTTTTTTTTCTGATATTTGGAAACTAATATGAAATAAGGGAATGGTGGATTAAAAAAAAAAAAAAGAATAGAAGAGGGCTGGGGATGTGGCTCAAGCGGTAGCATGCTCACCTGGCATGCGTGTGGCCTGGGTTTGATCCTCAGCACCACATACAAACAAAAATGTTGTGTCCGCCAAAAACTGAAAAATAAATATGAAAATTCTCTCTTTAAAAACAACAAAAAAGAATAGAAGAAAGATAAGTGGAATAGAGATGAAAAGAATGAAGGGATGGGAGGTGCAATGGAATACAAAAATACAGTGAAATGAATGTGACCTAACTTTTCTATGTACATATATAAAGTGAATCTCACCATCATGCACATCCATAAAACACTATATTTTAAAAAATTATAATAGCAGACAGATCAGTAGGCATGAAGAAAATGGAAGAGTATACAGAGACAAACCCACATTTTTAGTGCTTTCATACTGAAAAACGGTGTAATGAATAGGTTGGAGAAAAGATAGCATTTTAAATTATTTGTACTTGGAAAAGTGGATATACATATGTAGAATAATAAAACTATGCCTTTGTCACTCTACACAAAAGTCAAATAAAAATGGAACAAAGACCTAGAAATGAGATCGCAGAATTTACAATTTCTTGAAGAAAACAGGCTCTACACTGCAACATATTGGCAGAGTCACAAGACTATGACTTCCTTAACAAGACCTCTAAACATCAAGATATAACACCAAAATTCAATGTGGGATGATATCAAATGAAAAAGATTCTGCACAGTAAAAGGAAATAGAGAAATTTTGCACAGTAAAAGGAAATAAGAGCATAAAATCAGAATCTAAAGAATTGGACAAAGTATTTTCCAGATGACAGATTAATATCCAGTGTATATAAAAAAAAAAAAAAAAAAACTTACCCCCCCCCCCCAGGATACATACATTGGCAAAAGAATTAAAGAAACAGAATGATCAACAAATATATTTGAGAAGCTCAATGTTATTAGCAGTTGGGGAAATAAAGATCAAAATTGCATTGAGATGCCATCTCATTCCAGATAAAATGGAAATCATCATGAATAGAAATAATAAATGCTAACAAGGATGTTGGGGGAAATACAGATTAATGCATTTTGATGGAACTACAAGTGAGTACATCTACTTTAGAAAGCAGTATGGGATTTATCAAATGACTGAAAGAAAACATCATATGATCCATCTATCCAACCCTTGATCTTTATGCAAAAGAGTGAAGACAGCATAGACACTATAGTGATACTACTACATCAATGTTTATAGTGGCAGAATTAACAATAACCAAGTTATGGAACTAGACCAGGTGCCTGTCAAAAGATGAACAGATAAAAAATATGAGATATATTTTCAAAATAAAGTTTTACTCAGTCATAAAGAATTATAAACTGGGGGAAATCATTTTAAGTGAAATAAGCCAGACACAGTAAGTCAAATGTGTTCTCTCATATGTAAAAACAAGGACAGAGTTAGGGATTAAAGTAGGGTGGAACACACAAAAAATAGAAATACAATCAGTGGTGTAAAGAAAGGAGATTGAAGGGAAAAGGGAGGAACTGTGGAATAAAGTTGACATTTTTATGGTATGTTCATGAATGAATATACCACAGTGATTTCAGCTCTTTTGTAAAACAATAAATAAATATAATAAATACCAGCAGGATACATGTAGGGGAACAGAGGAGGAAAGAGAGGAAGGCAAGAGGAAGTATTGGGGACTGAAATGGAGCAAATTATATTCCATGCATATATGATTGTGCCAAAGTGAACCCAATATTATGTATGACTCTAACGCACCACTAAAAACATCACAAAACATCTAATTTATTAACCTACTGAAGAATATTACTTTAATTTTTTTCTTGAATTTGAGGACTTGAGGGAAACATTTTCTGTAATTTTTTTTAAGTTTATTAATACAGGCCTTTTTTTCCCCAAAGTGATTGAATTTACTATGGATTTGTAGCTCCACTCAAAGCAGTGGTGAATAATTGGTACTGAAGTGGGTTCACATTGAATGATAGTAGTGATGTTTACATATTTGCCAAACCTGGGGATCTTAGTAAATAGGAAGTATATCACCAATAATTCAATTGTGTAACAGTATAATATAATAATCATTTCAGAGGATGAACAAAAACTCCATGTAATATGATAAAGGAAAGGAAAAAGATATTCTCAATATCTTACAAAACTTCACCAATTAATCCCTTTGACATTACAGTGAAGGAAATGTAAAATACAAATTTTAGAAAGTTAACAGGTGAAATGTCCAATGAACTAAATGATGGTTTAAGAAATGAACTCAGAGAAAAAATATAAAAAGCAAAGAAATATTTCAATAAAAATAGTTTCTGAAAACATAACAAATTCTAGAAATAAAAATGTGATAAATAAGATTAAAATAATCTCCAACAAATTAGACCACATTTAAGAGAGATTTTCATCTCTTTACAACAGGATATACAATCCTTAAAATAGAGTCATCAATAAAGAAAAGGTGATTAGAGACCATGACTGGAATATTTCAGAAATATGGGACAAAATTAAGAGACCAAATCAAAAAAATGATTAGCATAGAAAAAGGCAGCAAGGTATAAACTTAGGGAGTGCAAATACTTTTCATTGTGATAATATAAGAAGAAATTTTATGGTATTAAACTTTTTGAGTTTTTGTATATATGGGAAATAAATGCTATATTTGAGGTGCAGGTAGCAAAGATTTTCTCCCATTCCATATGCTCTTTCTTCCTGTTCTTGATTGTTTACTTTGCTTTGAAGAAGCTTTTTGTTCGATATCATCCCATTTATTGATTCTGATTTAACATCTTACACTTTAGGACTCTTATGTAGAAAGCTGGTTCCTAAGCCCACATGATGTAGAGTTGGGCCTACATTTTCTTCTAGTAGGTGTGGGGTCTCTAGTCTCATGCCTAGGTCCTTGATCAACTTTAGTTGATTTTTGTGCATGGTGAGAGATAGGGATTTAATTTCATTGTACTACATATAAATTTCCAGCAGCATTTGTTGAAGAGGCTATCTTTCCTTCAATGTATGTTTATGGTGCTTTTGTCTAGTAGGAGATAACTGTATTGATGTGAGTATGTCTCAGAGTCTTTTTTTTTCTGTTCCATTGGTATTCATGTCTGTTTGGTGCCAATACTATGCCACTTTTTAAAATATATTTCTGTAGTGTACTTTAAATCTGGTATTGTGATTTCTCCTGATTATTTTTTTCTTGCTAAGAAATGCTTTGGCTGGAGATCCTGGAGATGATCGAATAGAAAGTTTGTTTACCTGACTACTGCATGGCATGAAATCAAGAAAAACAGACAAGCAGCTTCTCAGCAAGGTGGATGAATGAACAAAAATTATGGGCAATTTAACTGGAACTGAGCATTGAACTTAAATCATATAAGGGACTCAGAAGATCAAATATAGTAAAATAAGGAAGAAATCCTCAGTCTCACAGCTGCAGAAATAGCTGGAGGCACAAGTTAGAACTGTCCCTCCATGAATGCAGCAAAGTGGCAAGGGAATTAAAGAAACACACATTTTGTGGAGGACTGACATGTGACTGGGTATGAAGAGTTTGGAGATCAAAGACACTGGCTGACTAAACTGTAAGGTGCAGTGAACAACATATTTGTATAGAAAAGAAATTTCATCTCTCCCAGCATCATGCAAAGAATAGAAATAGGAATCATTTCACATCTGTGGCACAGGGGCCAGCAGCCAAGGGAGCTTATTTCTGGCAGATAAGACTCTGAACTATAAACAGGCCTAAAAAAATGATGGTACACAACACAGTGTGTGTAAGAGAACAGGAGAAAATCAAGCATGGAGAGAAGTTTTCACAGGGGAATACTTGTCATGGAAACCAACCCAGTTCCCCTCTCTCCCCATGAGCCTTCTGTTTGCAGGACCTTCTGAAAGAGAAGTGCCTGACCAGGCATTAAAAGGCAGAGGTGGGAGATATTGAGTTTGGAGACTGAATCCAAGACCAGGAAACACATTGGGAGAGGATGTAGTGGACTAAGAATTGGTGTCTATACCACATTAGTGGAAGCCAAAGGACATCCCTGGGGTGCAGTATTCTAGCATGCACTGGAAATTGCTGGACACTGGAGGTGCACTGATTTAAAATTCCCAAAACAATTCGTAGTCAGTGAAGAGCATGGAACACACCTAATCCTGAATTCTGCCAGGAGTTCATGGTGAACCCTCTCAGCCTAATTATCCCACCCTGAGTGTGGATCAAACATCACATTCTAGACAAAACACTGTGAAGAAGATGAAAATCATTTGATCCCCAATGGAAACAATTCTTCAACTTTTCATTGAGATTTTTTATTTCTCTCATATTTCTACCATTCTGGAAGCCAGTTTTTAATTATGGTTTGCTTTATTGAGGACAAGAATGTCTTATTAGTATATGTTAGTTTTGATTTCTACTCTTTTATTTTTATTTCTATTTTTAATTTTTTTTTAATTTTGCCATATATATTATTCTCCCACTCATCTGTTTCCCTTTATTCTTTTTCTCTTCTGGTAAGAGCCAACCTATATTGTCCCCCCTTTTAATGTTAATTTTAGTTTTTTTTGTTTGTTTGTTTGTTTTACTTCTGTATCCTCTTCTCCTCCTTCATAATAACTTCATCTTATACCCCTTCAATATGGACACAATATTTTTATTTTTTTTATTTATTTTTATGTGGTGCTGAGGATTGAACCCAGTGCCTCACATGTGCAAGGTAAGCATTCTACCATTGAGCTATAACCCCGGATCCTGATCTATCCTTCTTGACCATTTGAAATTGTAAACCCATTTGAAAACTTACCATTCATATTATAGTCAATAACTGAATAAATATTTCTGTTTATTGTGACAAAATTGTATTCATCTTAGCAGAAGCTTTTTGGTTTAATGCTATATATGTTGCATTGGTTGCTGTTATTTTTGACTCCTCCTTAATGGCAAGGTACAAGAAACCTTCAGGAACACTAAAAGTCTACAAGGCAGAAACTGCACCGCATCAGTTACATACGGCTAGATAGGTAAACACACAAACAACATGAAAAAACAAGGTACAAAATTGCTCCAAATTATATTATTGATTCTTCAATAATAGAATCTATTGACACCACAGTAGAAGAAATGTCATAGAAGTAGTTTAGAAAGTAAATAGTTGAACTGATCTGTCAAGTAAAGAACAATGTAAGGAGTGAAATCAGAGAGAAAGTACCCAGGAGGTGAAATATTGCTTCAAAAAAGAGATAGAGATTTTAAAAAAGAAATTAAACAGAAAACTTTGAATTGATGAAATCTATAAACCAAATTAAAAGTTGATGGAAAGTATCACCAACAGACTAGACCACTAGGAAGACATAATTTTAGGCAATGAAGACAAAATAAACAATCTTGAAAATCAAGTTGATCATGGAGAAGAGATATTAAGAGATCTATGAACAGAACTTCCAAAAATTATGGGATAAATAAAAAATACCAAATTAAAGATTTATTGGGATAAATTAAGGCACAGAGATACAAACCAAAGGAATACACAATCTTTTCAATACAATTATATCAGAAAATTATCCAAACCTAAAAAATAAAAGGGAAAATCTAAAACAGGAGGCTTAGTATATCTCAAATACACAAAATTACAAGAGACCTACAATGAAGCTCATTATTATGAAAATGCCAAACATGCAGAATAAAAATAGAAATTTAAATTGGAAGAGAAAATACAGATAATATATACAGGGAAAACAATCTGGATCTCAGCTGATTTCTCTACCCAGACTCTCAAATATATGGGGTAGTAGAATAATATACAGAAATCTCTGAAAGAAAATGGATGCTAACCACGACTTCTATACTCAGCAAAACTAAAACTAAGCTTCAGATTTGACAATGAAATAAAATCTGTCCATGGTAAACAAAAGTTAAAAAAAATCACAACTAGAAAACCTGCACTAGAGGACATTCTCAGCACAATATTTAATGAAAAGAAGTAAAAGATAAAAGTTTAAAACAGCAAAGAGGGAAACTAAACTAAAGAAATAGCCATCCAGGGCTGGGAATGCGGCTCAAGTGGTAATGCGCTCACTTGCCATACGTGGGGTCCTGGGTTCAATCTTCAGCACCAAATAAAAATAAAATAAAGATGTTGTTTCTGCTGAAAAAACTAAAAATAAATATTAAAAAATTCTCTCTCTCTCTCTTTCTCTCTCTCTCTCTCTCTCTCTCTCTCTCTCTCTCTCTCTCTCTTTAAAAAATGGAAAAAAGAAATAGACAGCCAAATACACACTAGTTCACATTAAATCCAGAAATCAACCAAAATGACTGGGAATAAAAATAATATACAAATAATAACTTTGAATATGAATGGCCTAACTCACCAATCAAAAGACATAGACTGGCAGATTGGATTAAAAAACAAGGCCCCAAAACATGCTGTCTCCAAGAGACTCACCTCATAGGCAAAGGCATCCACAGACTGAAGGTAAAAGGATGAGAAAAAAACATATCACTCACATGAACCCTGTAAACAAGCAGGAGTTTCTATCCTCATATCAGATAAAGCTAAATTTAAGACAAAGGTAAAAAGAATAGACAAAGAAGGACATTTCATTCTTCTAAAATGAATTATACATCAACAAGACATAGCAACTGTAAATATTTATGACCAATGAAGAAACTATAAGTACATAAAACAAACCCTTATCACTTTCAAAAATCAGATATACCACAACCTAATTATACTTGGTGACTTTAACAACTTCTCTCACCACTTCATAATTCCTCCAAGAAAACTAAAGAAATCATAGGACTAAATATATAATAAATATTTTAGATTTAATAGCCATATATAAAGTATTTCATCCATCAATGACTGAATACACTTTCCTCCCATAAGCACATGTTTCTGTAAAGTAGACCATATCTTAGAACACAAAGCAACTCTTAGCAAATAAAAAAAAATAGAGAGATCACCTTGCATTCTCTCAGATCATAATGGAATAAAATAGAAAATAAAAATTTTTTAAAATCTACTGTAGTACCTGGAGACTAACTAACATGCTATTTAATGACCAATGAATAGCAGAAAAAATCAGGGATAGTTTTTCTTTTTTTTTTTTTTTTTAATACAAGTACATGAAAAGAGCAGCACAGCATATCAAAATCTCTGGGACACTGTGGATGTAGTTCTAAGAGGAATGTTCATTGCATTGAGCCCATTCATTAAAAGTATAGAAAATCACCAAATAAATAACTTAACATTACATGTCAAAGCATTAGGAAAAGAAGAAAAAATCAACACCAAAATCACTAGAAGACAGGAAGTAAATAAAATCAGAGCTGAAATCAATGAAATTGAAACAAAAGAAACAATTCAAAAAATCAACAAAACAGAGTTGGTTCTTAGAAAAAGCAAACAAAATTAGTAAACCATTAGCGACACAAACGAAGGGGAAGAGAGAGAAAACTCAAGTTACTAAAATTCATGATGAAAAATGAAATATTAAAAAGGACAGTAGTAAAATAGAGATGATACTCAGGAATATTTTGAAAATTTATACTACAATAAAATAGAAAATCTTGAACACATTGACGAACTTTGAATTTTATATGACCTACATAAACTGAGTCAAGAGTACACAGACAATTTAAACATACCAATTTCAAGTAATGAAATTAAATATGCCATCAAAATCCCAATAACTATGAAAACCCCAGGACTAGATAGATTCTCAGCCAAGTTCTACCAGATTCATAGAAGAATTAAGATCAATAATCCTCACATTATTCCATGAAATAGAAAAGGAGTGAACTCTTCCAAATTCATTCTATGATGCTAGAAATTATCCTGATACCAAAACCAAAGACATATCCGAGAAAAAAATTCAGACCAATATCACTGATAAATATAGATGCAAAAATTGTTTTAAAAATCTTGGAAAACTGCATACAAAACGTGTTAAAATGATAGTGCACCACAATCAAATGGGGTTCATCACCGTGCTGCAAGGTTGGTTCAACATACAGAAATCAAAAAATATATTTCATCATATCAATAGACTTAAAGACAAGAATCACATGATGATTTCAATACACGCAGAAAAAAAGCTTTCTACAAAATATAGCACCCCTTCATGTTCAAAACACTAGAAAAATAAGGGATAGTAGGAACATATCTCAATATTGTAAACGCTATATATGCTAAACCCAAGGCTAACAGCCTTCTAGATGGAGAAAAATTGAGTGCACTCCATCTAATCCTAGTTCAAGACAAAGATGCTCTCTTTCAGCACTTCTGTTCAACATCATCCCTGAAAAGCTAGCCAGAGAAATTAGACAGAAGAAAGAAATTAAAGAAATACAAGTAGAAAAAAAAAAGAACTCAAACTATGCCTATTTGCTGATGACATGATTCTATATTTAGAAGACCCTCCCCATGAGGGGAGGAAACTTACACCATTGAACTTCTAGAGCTCATAAATTAATTCAGGAAATTAGCAGGATATAAAGTTAATACCCATAAATCAATTGTGTTCTCATAAAGCAGTGATGAATCAACTGAACGTGAAATTAGAAAAACTACCCACCTCAAAAACAATTGGAATCAATCTAACAAAATAGGTGAAAGACCTCTACAATGAAAACTATAAGAACTACAGAAGACAAAAGTAAGAAACTGAAGAAAACTTTAGAAGATAGAAGGATCTTCCATGTTCTTGGGTAGGAAGAATTATTATTGTTAAATGGCCATGCTACCAAAAGCAATATACATATTTAATGGAATTCCTATTAAAATTCCAATGACATTCTTCATAAAATTTGAAAAAGCTTTCATAAAATATATTTGGAAAAAATAAGAGACCCAGAATAACTAAAGCAACTTTTGTAGAAAAAGTGAAGCCATAGGCATCCCGACACCAGACCTTACATTTATTACAAAGCTATAGTAACAAAAATGACATGGTACTGGTAACAAAACAGACATGCATACCAATGGTACAGAATTGAAGACACAGAGACAGACCAACCTAAAAACTGTTATCTCATACTAGACACAGGTGCCAGACACATACATTGGAGAAAAGATAACATTTTAAACAAATGGTGCTGGGAAAACTGGAAATCCATATGTAGGAAAATGAAATTGAACCCCCATCTCTCACCGTGCTCAAAACTCAATGCAAAGTGGATCAAGAACCTAGGAATTAGATCAGAGACCCTACACCTAATAGAAAAAAAAGTAGATCCCAAACGACAGTGCAAGAAGTAAAATCAAGAATCAACAAATGGGTTGGAATCAAACTGGAAAGCTTCTTCACTGCAAATAAAATTATAAAGAATGTGCAGAGACAGCATATAGAATGGGAGAAAATTTTTGCCACCTGTACCTCAGATAGAACCTTAATCTCCAGGATATATAAAGAACTTGAAAAGCTTTACAGCAAGCAACAACAACAACAAACCTAATCAATAAACAAGGGAAACGAACAAGAACTTCTCAGGCAAATAAATAGGAATGGTCAACAAATATGTCAAAATTGTTCAACATCTCTAGAAATTAGAGAAGTGCAAATTAAAACTACACCGAGATTCCATCTTACTCCAGTCAGAATGGCAATTCTCAAGAATACAAGTAACACAAAATATTAGCAAGCATGTGAGGAAAAATGTTCACTCATACAATGCTGGTGGGACTGCATATTGGTGCCAAGAAAGATTCTGGAAATAGTATATAGATTCCTCCCAAACCATGGAATGAAACACCTATTTGGCCCTGTTATCCCACTCCTCAGTATATATCCTAAACATTTTAAAATCTGCATTTTACAATGATGTGGCCACATCAATGGTTTTACAGCTGCTTAATTCACAATAACATAACTATGGAATCAACGTTAGTGCCCTTCAAAAGATAAATAGTAAAGTAAATGTGGTAGATATACACAATAAAAATTACTGTTTCATAAAGAAGAATGAAGTTATGGCATTTGCCAGTAAATGGATGGAACTGGCGACTATCATGCTAAGTGAAATATCTAAGTAAGCCAATCCCCCAAAAAACTAATACTAAATATTCTCTCTGATATGATTGTGCTAAAAATCAATAAGGAGAGGGGAGGAAATAATATAAGTTCTTTGAATTAGACAAAGGGAAATGAAGGGAAGGGAGGAGAGATGGGGAAAAGAAAGACAGTAGAAAGAATTGATAATAATGTTCCTATGTTCATATATGAATATACAACTAGTGGATCCCCACGTCATGTACAACTACAACAATGGAATCCTAATAGAATAAATTATACTCCACTGTATGTATAATATGTCAAAATACACTCCACTGCCATATAAATCTAAAAAGAATATATGTATGTGTGTGTGTGTCCATGCATGTATATATATATATATATATATATATATATATATATATATATATATATATATATATACAGGAAAACGTTGAAGAGGGTTTGAGGACATAGCTTAGTGGTAGAGCATGTGATTAGCATGACCAACCACCCATGGTTCAATCCCCAAGACCAATTATTTTAATGTTTAAGAAATTAATTTAAAATAATAATAATGTAGGTCACAAAAAATATACCTTGTGAGTGAGATAGAAATCCAAATATAGGATGCATTTATAAACCAAACAGACAAGATATAAAAAAAAATTCTCTCCAAGATATATTATAATTAAAATTCTTAATATACAGAACCAGAATAGAATTTTAAAAGCCACAAGGAAAAGATGGCAGGTCACATTTAGAGGTAAGTCAATGAGAATTAGTCTAGAACAGTTTAAAAACTCGGAGGGCGTGTGATAATGTATAATAAGCACTAAAAGATAATAATTTCAAATAATACTGACATATCAGCAAAAATAATATTCAAAATTTAAGGTGAAATAAATACATTCCCAGGTAAGCATTAATTAAAGAATTCATGACTACTAATACAGCATTGCTAGAAAATATTTGAGGCAGGTAAAATGTAGGGCAAACATCAGAGGCAGTGAATGGATGAATCTCATTAGAAGAGTAGCTTAATAAAGAAAAACCAAGTGTGGATTAACATTAAAACTTATTGAAAGTGGTAAGAAAAAAATCTTCACTCTATAATAGCACTGTAAAAAGTTACAACTCTCCAGTTAAAGATGTAGCATAGCAGAGTTCATTAGAAAACAAAATCCAACTACATGTTATTTCCAACAGACAGAGATTGAGAGTTTTTCAGATAAAGGATTGAGAGTCTGAATGTAAAATGATATTAAAAGATATACCATTCAAATATAGATGAAATCCAAGCAGGAACAGCTCCTCTCATGTATAACAAAATAGACTTCAAACAAAAATTAATCAGAAGATAGAGAGAAGGTCCCTACATATGGTAAAAAGTACTACCCCAAAAGAATATATCTTGATTATAAATATTTATGTCTCAAATATTAGTGCACTTCCTTATATGAAACAAAATATACTCACCATTAAGACTCAGACATCCATGTGATAATACTGTGTGATTTCAACACACCTCTCTCACAAATAGAGCATACAGATGTAAACAATCAGATATATGAATATTCCCTAATGAAATTTGCTTTTAAGTATGGCTATAAAGCACTAATTAAAAAAAAATAGAAGGAAGGTCAGTAGAATAGAGGATGGCAATGAGCCAGACGAAAAAAGTGATGGGAAAAGGGAAGCATGGGGAATCAAATGGATCAAATTATATTCCATGCATATATGATTGTGTTAAAATGAACCAAAATATTATGCATAACTACAGTACATTGAAAAACAAATATTAAAGGATTTTGAGATGAAGTATGAGATCATTTATTTGTTGTTTTTTTTTTTTTTTCTTTTTTTAAGGAATGAACTCCAAGCAATGAATTTTCCTCTTAGAACTGCTTTCAATGTGTCCCATAGATTCCAATATGTTGTGTCTGTGTTTTCATTTATCTCTAAGAATTTTTTAATTTCCTCCTTGATTTCTTCTATAACCCATTGATCATTCAGTAACCTATTGTTCATTCTCCAAGTGATGTATGCTTTTTCCTTCCTTCTTTTATCATTGATTTTCAGTTTCATTCCATTATGATCAGATAAGATGCATGGTATTATATCTACTCCTTTATATTGTCTAAGAGTTGCCCTGTGACATAATATATGATCTATTTTTGAGAAGGATCCATGTGCTGCTGAGAAAAAAGTATAATTGCTTGATGTTGGGTGGTATACTCTATATATGTCAATTAAGTCTAGGTTATTAATTGTGTTATTGAGTTCTGCTCACCATCTCTAGCTGTCAGAGAAATGCAAATCAAAACCACCCTAAGATACCATCTCACTCCAGTAAGATTGGCAGCCATTATGAAGTCAAACAACAACAAGTACTGGCGAGGATGTGGGGAAAAGGGTACACTTGTACATTGCTGGTGGGACTGCAGATTGGTGCAGCCAATTTGGAAAGCAGTATGGAGATTTCTTGGAAAGCTGGGAATGGAGCCACCATTTGACCCAGCTATTCCCCTTCCTGGTCTATTCCCTAAAGACCTAAAAAGAGCATGCTACAGGGACACTGCTACATCGATGTTCATAGCAGCACAATTCACAATAGCAAGACTGTGGAACCAACCTAGATGCCCTTCAATAGACGAATGGATAAAAAAAAATGTGGCATTTATACACAATGGAGTATTACTCTGCATTAAAAAAATGACAAAATCATAGAATTTGCAGGGAAATGGATGGCATTAGAGCAGATTATGCTAAGTGAAGCTAGCCAATCCCTAAAAAACAAATGCCAAATGTCTTCTTTGATATAAGGAGAGTAACTAAGATCAGAGTAGGGACGAAGAGCAGGAGAAGAAGATTAACATTTAACAGGGATGAGAGGTGGGAGGGAAAGGGAGAGAGAAGGGAAATTGCATGGAAATGGAAGGAGACCCTCAGGGTTATACAGTGGAGGGGGTAGAGAGAGAGGAGGGGAGGGGAAGGGAGAGGTGGGGAGGGGGGAGGGTGGAGGATGGGAAAGGCAGCGGAGCACAACAGACACTAGTATGGCAATATGTAAATCAATGGATGTGTAACTGATGTGATTCTGCAATCCGTGTATGGGGTGAAGGTGGGAGTTCATAACCCACTTGAATCAAAGTGTGGAATATGATATGTCAAGAAATTTGTAATGTTTTGAACAAACAACAATAAAAAAAATAAAAAAAAAAAACATTAAAAATAGACGCTTAAAAAAATAGACACTTGAGACCAAAACATATATATTAATCAAATGGAACAAACACTATCTATAGAATAGTTCATATGTCAGTAATTGAGTTTATTTTTTTTTTCTTCTCAACTTCACATGGAACATTCACCAAGACAGATCATAATTTAGGACAAAAAAAAGTCTTAGAAAATAGAAAATAAGATCAAAGTAATTCCTTGCATCTTGTAATATCATAATAGAATGAAATTAGAAATCAATAGCAAGAAAAAAACATAAAGACTTTAACACAGGGAGATTGAATATTATACTTGAAATGAGAAATTGGTCATAGAAGAAATCAAGCATGAAATACAAAATTGTTAGAAACAAGAATGAATACAGAACCTATTAGAAATTATGAAACAATATGAAGTCAACTTTCAGAGGAAAATTTATGGCACTGAGTGCTTATATAAAAGATGGAAAGATGAACTATTAAATGCCTCAACTGAAAGCCCTATAAAAGAAAAAAATCTAATTCTGAAATCAGTAGAAGATAGGAGATAATTAAAATCAGAGCCTGAATTAATAAAACAGAGAATACAAAACAATTTTAAAAATCAAGACATACTTCATTCTTTGAACAGATAAACAAGTTTGATAAACACTTCGTCAAACTATCCAATAAAAAGAGAACAACCAAATCAACATAATTAGATGAGGGAAAAGTGACATTAACATGATTGTTGAGTAGTGGTGCATGGTACATTTCTCTCTATTAGAATGTACCAAAACAATAAAAAAGTAATTTATAATTTACTGGTTTTAAGTAGTCAGTTCTACAGTGCAAAAGTTGTGCGAGTGAGATGTCAGAGCCTGGAAACCTAGGATGGCATTATAAAGAAACAGGCAAAGAACACAAGATATATTTCCTATCTCACCATTCATTATCAGCTCTAAACATGTAAGGGCTTCCCATGATGACAGATGGGTGAGCATGAATGAGGGCTTCAGCAGTCTCTACTATTGCTGTGGACAATCAAAGTATTTTCTGTTGGAGAACAGGAAAACCACACAGACCACAATCACAGTTTTAGGGGCTATGGAGTAATTAACATTTCTTCACTACGCAACAGAAAGAGCTGAGTCCATATTGTACCCTCTTCCACTTGAGCTCCTGTTAAAAAATGCCAGATTAAAATGGGATACACCCACATTCCTGCAACGGAGCTAGGCAGCCACTCTGTCTCACTTGTGGCTCTGCTATGGAGTTAGATAATCCTGCCCACACTGCCAGTCAGAAATGTTGTCAAACAGCTCTTCCCACACAATGACAGTTTTGAGAAGTGGTTAGGCTAGCCCAAATAATCTCCTACACACCCAAGAAGGTGCAAAGCATTGCTCTAACCACCATCACAGGTGACTTGTAGCCTTATAAAACAAATGGTAGCCTCCCCTGAACAATTTTTCATGCTGTGGTCCCAGAAAGGATCCAGATTGCCCTTTCCAGGATAAGCCATATGAAGCATCTAAGAAGACCCAGCCAAAAGTTTGAGGCCCTGGAAAGCAGGCAGGCAGACTTCCTTGAGTGAATTGAACCACTGACACTTCAAAGATCATTCTGCAACTCTTACACATTTTCAGATGTTATGGCTAGGTCCACCAGTATAGCCTGTATCACCTGTAGGCCTCTGAATCTGGTAAGCATACTTTCCTCACTATCACAACATTTCATCAGACTTACCTCTGTACACCAGAATTTATTGGCCCTAATGTGGTCCCCCAACACAAATGGCACCCATCTTTCAGCTATGGGAACTCTGTACTGTGCATCCTGGGATCCAAATAGTAGCCCCACCTACATGAAACCCTTGGAAACTGACAGCTATCCTGCATTTACAACTGCATACCATGTCTCAAAGGTGGTGGAAAACCTCTGCAACAAAAGATAGTTAAATTACACCTAATTAAGCAGTGTCACAAGCTCATGCAGCCTAGATAACTGAGAAAAATACAGGCATTACTAACATTAATTACATCAGAATAAGCTCCATGGAGACCACATTACTTCACCTACCAGAAAACAAAGCCAACATGGTTTTCCAAACTGACATTATTACACATATTGCATTCTTTGAAATATGCATAGAATATTCTTTACTGAGAAAGCAGCCCTCTGAAATTGACAGTGGCAACTAATTGAGTAGATGTGTAAGTTTCAATATAGCAACATTAGAAACATGATAAACCAAAATAATGGGATGTCTCCAAAGAAACAAAACTCTGAAGAACGAAATCCCAAAGAAAAGGAAATAGAGAAATTGTCTGAAATGAATTTAAAACAATGATTTCAAGGAAACTGAGATATGAGGAAACAGATGGACAATTCAAGGAAATTAGGAAAACAATTCATAATCAGAATAAAAATTTAGCAAATAGATATCATGAAGGCAAATAATTAAACAGTTATCTTTGAGCCGAAAAGTCAATAATTTAAATAAAAATTCAGTATAAAGTCTCAATAACTTACCATGTAAGGTAGAAGAAAGAATTCTCGAGCTTAAACACAGGTATTCTGAAGTATTTATGGTCAGAGAAACAATGAATAAAAATGAAAAAAGTTGGAGATCCAACATGGCGGCGGGCACGGAGATATCAAGTCTCTGACCTCTTCAGCTGTGTGGGCAAAGGGAGTCTTAAACCGTCTAAATGCTGTTTTCTCAGGATCACTAGGCATTGCTGAGCTAACGTGGATCTGGAGCGAATAGGCTGCTCCTCTCAGAACACACACCGAGCCCGGAGCGGCCGAATTCAGGCTCCCATTTGCCTGTGTCTCGCAGACAAACCACTGTGACTCAGTGCTAAACGATCCCACTGAAACAGCTTGTCGGTCCCAGTCATGCCGGATCCTGCAGAGGTTAATACCAACCGAGCCTTCATAGGCAGTGGCCACAGGATTGAGATGGGGCTTAGGAGAACCGGTCAGGACCCACCTGTTGCTTCAGTCACCCGGCAAAGGGAAGGAACTGCTGCCATTCGCATGGGATACCAACATGGCAGAGAACTGATGTCACCATAATGCGGTGGAGGAGATGACTTCATTGAAACCAGCGGCGGCAGGTGTGTAACCCCCTAGCCCCCACTCTCCACACAGCGGGGAAACCTCAAGGGCCCCTCCCATCACTCCCGTGAACGCTGAGGGCTCTCAGCCCCAAGCTCCACTACCTTAGGGGCTGAGGGACTGGCAAGCAGGGAGAGTGTGCCCGGTTGTTCAAGAAAATAGGGCTCCCGGGAGCAGCAGACCTGGCGCATAACCAGTATTGTGGTGAGCGTCACCTGTGAGCGGGCCAGTGGTGAAGTGACTAGACACAAGAAAAGGCCCGAGGCACTCAGGATTGGAGACCCGCCCAGTTGGGGAGGAGGAGCTGCTGCACAGTGATTTGTTCCGGCGTATTGAGAGGAGAAGCTTAGCCCAGTGGGCACATCTCCACCTACTGGAAGAGAAGTTAATCGAACTCTAAGACTGCATTTTAATTTTTTTTTAATTTTTATTATTTTTTATTTTTTTAATATTTTTTATTATTTTCTTATTTTTTATTTTTATTTTTTTGATTATTTTTCTAATTTTTTTCTTTTTTTATTTTCTATTTTTTTCTTTTGTCTTTTCATTTCTTTTCAATTTCCTTAATCCCCTTTCCTTGAATTCTATCTGTTTACTCTCATTTTCTTTAGTGACTTCTTCCCTTCCCTTCTAATACCTTTCCTCCCAAGCAACACGACGCTGTTTATGGGTAATTTACTAAATATATATATAGGTCAATGTTCCGAGAGTTTATATAGTGCACGAAGACCCTAGCTTCCCCTAAATACTCCAGACAATTCTCCTGTTAATATCCCTAGTCAGTAGAGCAATCTTCCAAGGTTTCCAAGAGATACCAACCTCAATACCATCACATCATTCGACCTAAATATAAGTCCCAAGACCAAACCGCAGACCACTATATGCCATCAGAATCCATACACAGTTTAGGAAACGAATGAATCTGCACTAAAGTGCAACAAAACTCATCATCTCTAGTCATAGTCTCCCATCAAAAAAGAGAGACCCCAGAGACACACAAAAACCAAATAAATTTATAGGAGGAAACAGTAACTCAGCAGTCAAACAGAGCAAGAAGTAACATGAGCACCATGAAAAAGCAAGGAAGAAAATGAGTACAAAAAATTCAGGACAGCCTAAATATACAGGAGGACCTAGAGGCTTCAGAAAAATGGTCAAATAAACAACTCAAGGAATACCTTAGACAGATGGAATGGAATCTTAAAGAGGATATGAGACAGCAAATTCAAACAATGAAAGAACACATTGAAAATGAATTACACAAGCAAATAAAAGAAGCAAATAAGCATCTTTATCAGGAGATAGAGATAATAAAATAATCAAACAATAATTCTAGAAATGCAGGAAACTATAAACCAAATTAAAAACTCAAATAAGAGTATCACTAACAGAGTGGAGCAAGTAGAAGCCAGAACGTCAGATAATGAAGACAAAATATGTCATCTTGAAAAGAGTCTAGCCAGCTCAGGAAGGCTGGTAAAAAAATCACGAGAAAAACATACAAGAGATATGGGATAACATAAAAAAAAAACAAACTTAAGAATCATCGGGATAGAGGAAGGTATAGAGGTTCAAACCAAGGGAATGAACAACCTGTTGAATGAAATAATTATAGAAAACTTTCCAGATATAAAAAAGGAAATGGATGTACAAATTGTAGATGCATACATTTGTTAAAAAAAAAAAAAAAAAAAAAAACAAATCCAACAATATGCTACCTCCAGGAGACACATTTGATTGGAAAAGACATACACAGCCTGAAGGTGAAAGGTTGGGAAAAAACATACCACGAACATGGCCCTCATAAGCAAGCAGGGGTGGACATCCTCATATCGAATAAAATCGACTTCAAGTCTAATTTAATCAAAAGGGATAAGGAAGTACATTATATACTGTTAAAAGGAACCATTCACCAACAAGTCATAACAATTATCAATATTTATGCACCAAATAATGGTGCTTCAACATTCATAAAACAAACTCTCCTCAAATTCAAGAATCAAATAGACCACAACACAATAATTATGGGTGACTTCAACACACCTCTGTCACCATTGGACAGATCCTCCAAACAAAAGTTGAAGAAAGAAACTATGGAACTCAATATAACAATGAATAACCTAGAATTAACTGACATATATAGAATATATCAACCATCATCAAGTGGATATACTTTTTTTCTGATTAGCACATGGATCCTTCTCAAAAATAGACTATGTATTATGCCATAGTGCAACCCTCAGTAAATATAAAGGGGTGGAGATAATACCATGCATTTGATCTGATCATAATGGAAAGAAACTGGAAATCAATGATAAAAGAAGGAAAGAAAAATCATACGTCTCATGGAAAATAAACAATATGCTACTGAATGATCAATGGGTTACAGAAGACATAAAGGAGGAAATCAAAAAATTCTTAGAGATAAATGAAAATACAGACACAACATTTCGGAATCCATGGGACACAATGAAAGCAGTTTTAAGAGGGAAATTCATTGCCTGGAGGTCATTCCTCAAAAAAAGAAAAAAAAAAAAAACCAACAAATAAATGAGCTAACACTTCATCTCAAAGTCCTAGAAAAGGAAGAGCAAAACAACAGCAAATATAGCATAAGGCAAGAAATAATTAAAATCAGAGCAGAAATCAACAAAATTGAAACAAAAGAAACTATTGAAAAAATTGACAAAACTAAAAGTTGGTTCTTCGAAAAAATAAATAAGATTGACATACCCTTATCCATGCTAATGAAGAGAAGAAGAGAGAGAACTCAAATTACTAACATACGGGATGAAAAAAGAAACATCACAACAGATGCTATAGAAATACAGAAGACAATTAGAAATTATTTTGAAACCCTATATTCCAATAAAATAGAACATAGTAGAGACATCAATAAATTTCTTAAGTCATATGATTTGCCCAGACTGAATCAGGAGGATGCACACAATTTGAACAGACCAATATCAATGGGTGAAATAGAAGAAGCAATCAAAGGACTACCAACAAAGAAAAGCCCAGGACCAGATGGGTATACAGTGAAGTTTTACAAAGCCTTTAAAGAAGAATTAAAACCAATACTTTTCAAGTTATTTCAGGAAATAGAAAAAGAGGGAGCCCTTCCAAATTCATTATATGAGGCCAACATCACCCTGATTCCAAAACCAGACAAAAACACCTCAAAGAAAGAAAGCTACAGACCAATATCTCTAATGAACCTAGATGCAAAAATCCTCAATAAAATTCTGGTGAATCGGATACAAAAACATATCAAAAAAATTGTGCACCATGACCAAGTAGGATTCATCCCTGGGATGCAAGGATGGTTCAATATACAGAATTCAATAAATGTTATTCACCACATCAATAGACTTAGAAATAAGAACCATATGATCATCTCGATAGACGCGGAAAAAGCATTCGACAAAGTACAGCATCCCTTTATGTTCAAAACAGTAGAAAAACTAGGGATAACAGGAACTTACATCAACATTGTAAAAGCTATCTATGCTAAGCCTCAGGCTAGCATCATTCTGAATGGAGAAAAATTGAAGGCATTCCCTCTAAAATCTGGAACAAGACAGGGATACCCTCTATCACCACTTCTATTCAATATAGTCCTCAAAACACTGGCCAGAGCAATTAGACAGACGAAAGAAATTAAAGGCATAAAAATAGGAAAAGGAGAACTTAAATTATCACTATTTGCGGAGGACATGATTGTATACCTAGAAGACCCAAAAGGGTCTACAAAGAAACTACTAGAACTAATAAATGAATTCAGCAAAGTGGCAGGATATAAAATCAACACGCATAAATCAAAGGCATTCCTGTATATCAGCGACAAAACTTCTGAAATGGAAATGAGGAAAAACACCCCATTCACAATATCCTAAAAAAAATAAAATAAAATACTTCAGAATAAACCTATCAAAAGAGGTGAAAGATTTATACAATGAAAACTACAGAACACTAAAGAGAGAAATAGAAGAAGATCTTAGAAGATGGAAAAATATACCCTGTTCATGGATAGGCAGAACTAACTTCATCAAAATGGCAATATTACCCAAAGTTCTAAATCCCAATGGCATTTCTTGTAGAAATAGATAAATCTATCATGAAATTCATATGGAAAATAAAAGACCCAGAATAGCAAAAGCAACTCTAAGCAGGAAGTGTGAATCAGGCGGTACAGCGAAACCAGTCTTCAAACTATACTACAGAGTAATAGTAACAAAAACAGCATGGTACTGGTACCAAAACAGGTGGGTGGACCAATGGTACAGAATAGAGGACACAGAGACTAATCCACAAAGATACAACTATCTTATATTTGATAAAGGGGCTAAAAGCATTCAATGGAGGAAGGATAGCATCTTCAACAAATGGTGCTGGGAAAACTGGAAATCCATATGCAACAAAATGAAACTGAATCCCCTTCTCTCGCCATACAAAAAATTAACTCAAAATGGATCAAGGAGCTTGATATCAAATCAGAGACTCTGTGCCTGATAGAAGAAAAAGTTGGCTCCAATCTACATATTGTGGGGTCGGGCTCCAAATTCCTTAATAGGACACCCATAGCACAAGAGTTAATAACAAGTATCAACAAATGGGACTTACTTAAACTAAAAAGTTTTTTTTTTTTTTTTTTTTTTTTTTTTTTTTTTTTTTTTCTCAGCAAGAGAAACAATAAGAGAGGTAAATAGGGAGCCTACATCCTGGGAACAAATTTTTATTCCCCACACTTCAGATAGAGCGCTAATATTCAGAGTATACAAAGAACTCAAAAAATTAAACAATAAGATAACAAATAACCCAATCAACAAATGGGCCAAGGACCTGAACAGACACTTCTCAGAGGAGAACATACAATCAATCAACAAGTACATGAAAAAATGCTCACCATCTCTAACAGTAAGAGAAATGCAAATCAAAACCTGAACAATAATTGGGGAAGGTTTTCCAGTACATGCCTATTTCCCCTGTTTTCTCCTAAATTGCTCTTGGATAAATTCTTTTTTCATGCTTAAGGTACTTTCACAAGGAACAAAAAAGAGCATGGCCACAGCGAAGTGATTTAGTGTGTGAAGGTTCATGCAGCTAGCATCAACCCTGTTTGATTTCCAGCTCCATTTCCATTCACACCTATAGGCCATAATGTAGTGAAAACTAAAAATTCAAACTGTTCCTGACACTGAAGCATTGAACCTTGAAGGCCCAAACTTGGGAAGCCTACTAAGGTTGGTCAAAGATGAATCCTTTATCAAATATAAGATAGTTGTAACTATCTTATATTTGATAAAGGGGCTAAAAACATGCAATGGAGGAAGGATAGCATCTTCACCAAATGGTGCTGGGAAAATTGCAACAAAATGAAACTGAATCCCCTTCTCTCATCATGCACAAAATTAACTCAAAATGGATCAAGGAGCTTGATATCAAATCAAAGACTCTGCATCTGATAGAAGAAAAAGTTGGCTCCGATCTACATACTGTGGGGTCGTGCTCCAAATTCCTTAATAGGACACCCATAGAACAAGAGTTAATAACAAGAATGAACAAATGGGACTTACTTAAACTAATTTTTTTTTCTCAGCAAGAAAAACAATAAGAGAGGTAAATAGGGAGCCTACATCCTGGGAACAAATTTTTACTCCTCACACTTCAGATAGAGCCCTAATATCCAGAGTATACAAAGAACTCAAAAAAATTAAACAATAAGATAACAAATAACCCAATCAACAAATGGGCCAAGGACCTGTACATGAACAAATGCTCACCATCTCTAGCAGTCAGAGAAATGCAAATCAAAACCACCCTGAAATACCACCTCACTCCAATAAGATTGGCAGCCATTACGAAGTCATACAACAACAAGTGCTGGCAAGGATGTGGTGCAAAGGGTACACTTGTACATTGCTGGTGGGGCTGCAAAGTGTTGCGGCCAATTTGGAAAGCAGTATGGAGATTCCTTGGAAAGCTGTGAATGGAACTATCATTTGACTCAACTATTCCCCTTCTTGGACTATTCCCTAAAGACCTTAAAAAAGCGTACTATAGGGATACTGCTACAACGATGTTCATAGCAGCACAATTCACAATACCTAGACTGTGGAACCAACCTAGATGCCCTTCAATAGATGAATAGATAAAAAATGTGGCATTTGTACACAATGGAGTATTACTCTGCACTAAAAAAATCACAAAATCATGGAATTTGCAGGGAAATGGATGGCACTAGAGCAGATTATGCTAAGTGAAGCTAGCCAATCCCTAAAAAACAAATGCCAAATATCATCTTTGATATAAGGAGAGCAAGTAGGAACAGAATAGGGAGGAAGAGCATGAGAAGAAGATCACCACTAAACAGGGACGAGAGGGGGGATGGAAAGAGAGAGAGAAGGGAAATTGCATGGTAAAGGAAGGAAAACCTCATTGTTATACAAAATTACATATAAGAGGAAGTGAGGGGAAAGGGGAAAAAACAAGAGAGAGAAATGAATTACAGTAGATGGTGTAGGGAGAGAAGATGGGAGGGGAGGGGAGAGGAGGGAAGAGGAGGGGAGGGGGGTAGTAGAGGATAGGAAAGGCAGCAGAATACAACATACACTAGTATGGCAGTAGGTAAAAAAGTGGATGTGTAACCGATGTGAATCTGCAATACGTATGTAGGGTAAAAATGGGAGTTCATAATCCGCTTGAATCAAATGTATGAAATATGATATGTCAAGAGCTTTGTAATGTTTTGAACAAGTAATTAAAAAAAATAAAAAGAATAAAAAAGAAAAATTGTTTATATGTGTAATAAAAATTGTGATGCATAAAAAAATCAAGAAAGTTTACAAAAATATGAGGAACAATTAAACCAAACAGTTGCTTATTGCTGTTTAAGAAGAAGAGAAGGCAAACAGCACAGAAAATGTATTAAACAATATAGTAAATTCCAAATCTTGGGAAAGTTATATAAATGCAGGTCCAGGAATATTTGAGGATCCCACTTACGTTGAAACAGAGAAGGTCCTCACCAAGGCAACTTGCAGTCAAACTGTGAAATATTATTGATAAGGAGAGAATTCTAAAAAATGGCAATAGAAAAGCATCAAGCCACAGGTAAGGAAACCAGAATCAGAATAACAGCAGACTTCTCATCAGAAACCTTATATGCTAGTAAAAAATGGAATGATATAGTTAAATTTCTAAAAGGAAAAAAAAAAGCCTGCCTACTAAGAACATTATATACAGCTAAGATATCATAGAAAAGCAGAAAAAGATAAGCATAAGCATAAACTGAAATAATCACCATATGTACATTACAGAATATAAGTAAGGGATGTCTACATCAAAAAGTAGAAGTAAGCTGAGTGTGGTGGAAAACACCTATAATTCCAGCAAATGGATGGTTTTATTCAGTAGGATAGCAAATTCCAGTACAGCCTCAGGAATTCAGTGAAACCCTGTCTCAAAATAAATAATAATGATAATAATAATATAATAGTAGCAGCAGCAGCAGCAGCAGCAGTAGTAGTAGTAGTAGTAGTAGTAGTAGTAGTAGTAGTAGTAGTATAGGAGAGGTTACATAGCTCAATGTGGCAAATCACTTCTGAGTTCAATCCCTAGAACAAAAAATAAATCTAACAAATAAAAAAGGAGAAGTATGACAACTATCATGATGAAAACATGATAAAGTATAAAACTTGCTAGAGAACACATACTAGAGAAATAATAAAACTATCAATACATAAAATAACCCAATAACAAAGGTTAACAGCAGGAGAGGAAGAAAATAGCAAAGGATATACAAAATGATAAAAATTAACAAAACATCTGGGTGTGGTAGTGCACACCTATAATACCAGTAGCTCTGGAGGGTAAAAAAGGAGGATTGCAAGTTCAAAGCCAGCCTCAGAAAAAGAGAGATGCTAAGCAACTCAGTGAGATGCTGTCTCTAAATAAAATAAAAAATAGAGATGTGGATGTAGATCAGTGGTTGAGTGCCCCTGAGTTCAGTCTTCAGTACCCCCCACCAAAACAACAACAACAACAATATTGATTATAACCTTTAATATAATAATATTGAACTTTCCAATTAGAACAGACTAGTTGATTGGATTATTTTTTTAACTGGTGTTAAGTGTTTTTATGCTTTTTTGTATATCCTAGACACTAATGCTCTTCTGAGAAGCAGGTGGCCACGATTTTCTCCCATTCTGTAGGATCTCTCTGCACATTCTTTATTGTTTTCTTTGCTGAGAAGAAGCGTTTTAGTTTGATACTATCCCATTTATTGATTCTTTTAAAAAATCTTGTGTTGTATATGGACACAATACCTTCATTTATTTTGTTTGGTGCTGTGGACTGAACCCAGTGATTCACAAATGCTAGGCAAGTGCTCTAATGCTGAGCCACAAACCCAGCCCTCATTCATTGATTCTTGATTTTACTTCTTTTGCTTTAGGAGTCTTGTTGAGGAAGTAAGTTTCTAAGCTGACATGGAAAAGATTTGGGCCTACATTTTCTTCTAGTACGTAGGGGGTCTCTGGTCTATTGCCTAGGTCCTTGATAAACTCAGCTGAGTTTGTGCAGGGTGAGAAATAGGGGTTCGATTTCATTCTCCTAGATGTGGGTTTCCAGTTATCCCAGCACCATTTGTCAAAGAGGCTGTCTTTTCTCCAATGTATGCTTATGGCACATTTGCGTATTATGATGTAACTGTGTATATGTTGGTTTGTCTCTGTGTCTCCTCTTCTACTGCATTGGTTTTTATATGTTTTTGGTGCCAATACCATGCTATTTTTGTTACTATATCACTTTAGAATAATTTAAGGTATGGTATTGTGATGACTACTGCTTCACTTTTCTCACTAAGAATTGCATTGGATATTCTGGATCTCTTTTTTTCCTAATGAATTTGTGGACTGCTTTTCAATTTCTATGAAAAACATCATTGGAATTTTAATGTGATTTGCTAAATCTGCATTGCATTTTTAGTAGTATAGCCATGGTTCTCACCAAACTATCATCCCAGATATAAGTTAAACTGATTTGTAAAGTAATGGATGGTATAAGGAGTGACATCAGAGATAAAACATAGCAATTTAAAGATCAATTGAAAAAAGAGACAGAAAATGTGAAAAAAAAAAACAAGTAGAATCTTCAAAAGGAAGAAAACAAAACAAAACAAAAACATAAATATTCAATGGAAAGTATCATAAACAGACTAGACAACTTGGAAGATAAAACCTCAGGCAATGAAGAAAAAAAATATAATCTTGAAAACAGAGTTGACCATGAAGAGATGTGAAGAAATTGGGAACAGAACTTTCAAGAATTATGAAATAAATGAAAATTCCAAATTAAATATCTATTGGGATAGATGAAGGCATGGAGATACAAACCAAATAAATAAACAATCATTTCAATAAAAAAGTCAGAAAATTTCTTAAACCTAAAGAATTAAATGAAAAATCAAATACAAGAGGCTTTCAAGATCCCAAATGCACAAAATTATAAGAGACATAAACTAAGACATATTATAATGAAAATGCCTAACATACATAATAAAGATATAATTTTAAAGGCTATGAGACAAAAATATCAGATTATGAATAGAAAGAAACCAATTAAGATCTCAGCTGATTTCTCAACCCAGACCCTCAAATCTAGGAGGACCTGGAATAATATATACCAAGCTCTTAAAGAAAATGGATGCCAAAAAGAACTCTATATCCATAAAAATTAAACTTCAGATTTGGCAATGAAATAAAAACCTTCCATGATAAGCAAAAGTTAAAAAAAAAATTCACAACTAGAAAGCCTGCACTACAGAATATTCTCAACAAAATATTCCATGAAGATGAAATTTTAAAAAATGTGAGAACCACCAAATGAAGAAACTACACTAAACTACACTAAGTCAATAAAGAGATAAACTAATTAAAATTAAAACTAGAAATTAATAAAATGACTATGAGTACAAATCATATTTCAACAACAACCCTGAACATTGATGGCCTAAACTCATCCTTCAAAGACATAGATTGGCAGATTGTACTAAAAGGCAACACCCAACAATATGCTGTCTCCAGAAGACTCTCATTATAGGCGAAGATATCTACAGACTGAAGATGAAATGATGGGGGGAAAAACATACCGCCAACGTGGATCATGTAATAAAGCAAGCGTTTCTATCCTCATGACAAATAAAGTGGATTTCAAGCCAAAGGTAATCAGAAGGGGAAAAAAGGACATATCATATTGCTAAAAGAAATTATACATCAACAAGACATAAAAATAGTAATGATTCATGCCCCAAATAATGGAGCATCTAAGGACCAAACTTTTCTCAAATACAAGAATCAAATAGACCACAACACAATAATACTGGGTAACTTTGAAACACCTCTCTCACCACTGGATATATCCTAAAAACAAAAACTAAACACAGAAATTATGGAATTAAATAACACAATGAATGATTTAGACTTAACAGACATATATAAAATATTATTTATCAAAAATTGAATACACTTTCTTTTCAGCAACACACAGATCATTTTCTAAAATAGACAATATTTTATGCCACAAAGCAACTTTTAGCAAATACAAAAAAAATAGAGAAAATACTCTGCATTCTATCAGATCTCAATGAAATGAAATTAGAAATCAATAATAGAATAAAAATAGAAGCTACTCTAACACCTGAAGATGAAATAATATACTATTGAATAACAAATGGATAGCAGAAAAAAATCAGGGATTAAATAAAAATACTTAGAAGTAAATGAGAACAATGATAAAACATATCAAAATCTCTGAACATTATGCAGGCAGTGCTAACAGGAAAGTTCATTGTGTTATCTCATTCATCAAAAGAACAGAAAGTCAATAAATAAATGACTTTACCTTACATCTCAAAACCCTAGAAAAATAAGTATAAATCAACACAAAAAGCAGTAGAAGACAGGAAATAATTAAAATCACAGCTGAAATCAATGAAATTAAAACAAAAGAAACAATAAATAAATTGATAAAAATGTTGGTTCTTTGAGAAAGTAAGTTAAATTGATAAGCCTTTAGGCACATTGATGAACAGAAAGAGAGAGAAAACTCGAATTGCTAAAATTTGTGATGAAAAATGATATATCTTGATGGACACTACTGAAGTACAGATAATAGACAGAAAACATATTAAAATTTTCTTCTCCAATAAAATAGAAAATCCTGAAGATATTGACAAATTTCTAGAGACATATGAGTACCCAAACTGAATCAAGAGGACATACACAATTTAAACAGATCAATTTAATACAATGAAATATAAGATGCCATCAAAAGCCTACCAACCAAGAAAAGCCCAGGATCAGATGGATTCACAGCAGAATTCTACAAGACCTTCAAAGAAGAATTACCAACATTACTTCTCAAATTATTCCATTAAATGAAAAAGGTGGAAACTCTTCCAATCTCATTCATTAAGCTAGTATCACCCTGATACGAGAACTAAACAAGGGAACATCAAAGAAAGAAAATTTCAGACCAATAACCCTAATGAACACAGATGCAAAAATTCTCATTAAAATACTGAGAAATCACATACAAAAAACATATTAAAAAGTAGTGCACCATAATTAATTGGGGTGCATCCCAGTGATGCAAGGTTGGTTTAACATGTGGTAATCAATATATATAATTCATCACATCAATAGGTTTAAAGACACGAACCATATCAACATCTCAATAGAGAATCATATGATCACCTTAATAGATGCAGAAAACGTGCTTGATAAAGTACAGCATCCCTTCATGTTCAAAACACTAGAAACACTAGGGATAGTAAGAACATTCCTCAATGTTGTAAAAATTATATATGCAAAAACCCAAGGCTAATGCCATTCTAAATGGACAAAAATTGAAAACATTTTCTCTAAAAACTTGATCAAGAAAAGGATGCCCCATTCCACCACTTCTATTCAACATCATCATTGAAACTCTAGCCAGAGCAATTAAGCATAAGAAGCAATCAAAATGATAAGAATAGGAAAATAAGAACTGAAACTATCCCTATTTGCAGAGACATGATTCTATATTTAGAATAAACCCCAGGGGAAAAAACACAACAAAAACAAAAACTCCACCTGAAAACTTCTAGAGCTCATAAATGAATTCATCAAAGTAGCAGAATATAAAGTTAACATCCCTAAATCAGTTGCATTCCTGTATAATATACATCAGTTATGAATCAACTGAAATAGAAATTAGAAAAATACAACATTCATAATTGTCTCAAAAATAAGTGGGAATCCATTTAACAAAAGAGGTGAAAGTCTTCTACAATGAAAACTATAAAACACTAAAGAAAGAAACAGAAGAAAATACTAGAAGATAAAAAGACTTCCCATGCTTTTGGATTGGCAGAATTAACATATCAAAATGGACCTACTACTCAAAAAGGTTATACAGATTTAATATAATTCCTGTAAAAATCCTAATGATGTTTTCATAGAAATAGAAAATGGAATCATGACATTTATTTGTAAAATTAAGAGACCCAGAATAGTCAAAGCAATCCTAAGCAAGAAAAATTAATCTGGAGGCATCACAATAGTAGACCTAAATTATATTTCAGAGCCATAATAACAAAAATGGCATAGTATTGGCAACAAAACAGACATGCAGACCAATAGTACATAATAGAAGACACAGAGATAAACCCACATAAACACAGTTATCTCATAGTAGACAAATATGCCAAAAAATTCATTTGAGAAAAATGGCCTCTTCAACATATGATGCTAGAAAAATTGAAAATCCATATATAGAAAAATGTCTCGCCCTTTAGAAAACTCAAAGAGGATCAAGGTGGGCTGGGATTATAGCTCAGTAGTAGAGCACTTGAGTATCACATGTAAGGCACTGGGTTCAATCTTTAGCACCACATAAAAATAAATAAATAAAGGTATTGTGCCCATCTACAACCAAAAAACAAAATTTTAAAAAAGTGAATAAAGGACTTAGGCACTGGAACTAAGACCCTGAACCTAACAGAAGATAACGTAGGCCCAAACCCCATCATAACAGCTTAGCAACCGACTTCCTTATCAAGACACCCAAAATTCAAGAAGTAAAATCAAGTATCAATAAATGGGGACTGAGGCTGTAGCTTAGAGGCAGAGCAGTTGCCTAGCGTGCACGAGGCAATGGGTTCAATCCTCAGTTCCACATAAAAATTAACAAATAAAATAAAGGCATTTTTTCCATCTAAAACTATAAAAAAATTTAAAAAGAATAAATGAATGGAATGGAATAAAACTAAAATGCTTCTTCACAGCAAAGAAAACAATAAATAACATGAAGAGAGAGCCTACACAATGGGAGAAAATCTTTACCACATGCACCTCAGATAAAGCATTTATTTCCAGGATATATAAAGAGCCTAAGAAAACTAACACCAAAAAATAATAATAATAACACAATCATCTAAGGAACTTAACAGACATTTCACAGAACAACAAAAATACATTGATCAACAAATATATGAAAAACTGTTCAATATCCCTCATAATCAGAGAAATTAAAATCAAAGCTACTGTAAGATTTCATCTCGTTTCAGTCAGAATGGCAATTATCAAGAACACAGCAACAATAAATGTTGACAAAGATATGGGAAAAAAGGTAATTTCATGCATTGTTGGTGGGACTGCAAATATGGAAAGCAGGATGCAGATTCCTCAGAAAACTTCGAATAAAAACACCATTTCACCAAGCTATCCTACTCCTTGGTTTATATCCAAAGGACTTATAATTAGCATACTATAGTGACAAAGCCACATCAATATCTATAGCAGCTCAACTCAATAACTAAACTATGGAAGCAACTATACCCTTCAACAGATGAATGGATAAAGAAAATGTGGTATACAGACACAGTGAAAAATTACTCAAATAATGAAATTATTGAATATGCTTATAAATTGATGGAGATAGAGGCCATCATGCTAAGTGAAATAGGCCAATCCTATATAACCAAAGGATGAATGATTTCTCTGATATGCAGATGGTAATTCACAATAAGAGGGAAGAATAGATGTACTTTGGATTAGACATAGGGGAATAAAGGGAGACGATGGAGCATGGGGGTAGGAAAGATAGTAGAATAAACTGAACATTATTACACTATTGCACATATGATTATATGACTGATATAACTCTACAAGTTTTACAACCAGAATAATGAGAAGTTATATTCCATTTATGTATGATGTGTCAAAATGCATTCTACTGTCATGTATAACTAAGTAGAACAACAAAAAAATAGTGTCTCTTGCTACTCCACAGATTCTTCCAGGCCATTTTTTTGCCATGCTTTTCTTTCTAAGTACTCATGCTTATCTTTTCTTCAGCAGCCAGAGTAGCAGCCACTGCTTCCACCTGCAGCAGCAAGATGGTTTCTAACATAGTAATTCTTATTATGTTCAAAGTTTCTGAATTTATGTGTCTCCACAGTTTCTCTTACAGTCAAGTGTTAATTTTTTTTTTCTCTTGTGTCTTTGTCTGCTTTGGGTAAACCTCTCCTCATAGAATGAGCTTTAAAAAAATTGTTCATTTTTTTATTTGAATAGTTTGAGATTTGTCATTAGTTCATTAAAAGTGACATTATTTAGCATTAAAACTGTTTCATGTGCTGGATTTTGCTGGGAGATATTTATTACTGAATCAGTCTTACTAGTAATTACTGATCTCTGTAGATATTTTATTATTCAATTTTAGTAATTATTATCTTTCCAAAAAAATACCCTTTTTATCTTTCATTTTGCTGTCATATTGTTGTTCATAAAAGTCTCTGGTCAGAAGGTGAAAGGTTGGAAAAAATCATACCACTCACGTGGACCCCAGAAACAAGCAGGGGCATCCATACTCGTATCCAGTAAAGTAGACTTCAAGCCAAAATTAATCAAAAGAGATAAAGAAGGACACTAAATACTGCTCAAGGGAACCATACACAAACAAGTTATAGCAATCATTAATATATATGCTCCCAAAAATGGTGCAACTATTTTCATCAAACAAACTCTTCTTAAGTTCAAGAGTCCAATAGACCACAACACAATTATCAAGTGTGATTTTAACATACCTCTGCTGCAGTCTGGATGGGCACAATTCACGAGCCACTTGTCAAGCAGAATCAAACTTTATTTTTAGAACACACACGCCACACCACAGGAGCTCTTCAGGAATTCCCTCAGAGCCCAACTGCCACCACTGACTTCCCAGAAGCCTCTCAGCCTCCCCCACTCCTCCTGCTCTTGAGGCCAATTGGCTGGGTCCCGTGGGTGGAGCAAAAAAAAAAGTCCCCCAATGAGCAGCTCAGTGGTCTGAAAGGCGGGGAAACAACACAATGAGCATCACTGCAGAGGAGCCAATCAGTTGGCAGCTAGAAGTTTGCTGGGGCCACTGTGAGCCAATCATCAGCTGGCAGCTGGAAGTTTGCAGGGGCCCCTTCGGCTGTGGCTCTCAACATCTCCCCCTCTCTATTTAAACAACAAGCATGTGGCTTAGGGACCGTTCCTGCCTTAGGTTTTCCAATACTTCATATGGTTCTTACCCATGATCAGATGAGCTGATCTCAAGGCATCAGCCTCCTGTCTTAGGTTGTTACCATTGCAATTGGATCTTACCCATCATTCACTACTGGTCCAGCATAAAGCCACGCCTGTGGATAGGACTTTGTACCAGTGGGGGAGGTGAGGTTCTTTGCCTCACCTCTGTTGGCCCCCAAATTTTAGCTGAACGACCATCACAAGCAGAAGGGAGGAAGATACACCAAGCCAATTTTCAGCTCCTTTTGGAAAAATTGCACCACCGATGACACCATCAGCAAAAATACCCCAACACTACCAGAAGTCGCTGCACCAACAGATAGTTCACAATGCATATAAGTGAGTTCACAATGCATACAATTGATACATAGTTGAGGCAAGTTCTGCAAGCAGTTCAGTGATAGCTATAGCAGAAGCTGTATATTGGTTTTATCTTTGTCTTCACCGGCACTGGGATGAAAATAGGAATTCTGGCAATAATGGCTAAAGAAAAAATTATGTAACATTACAGAAGGCACTAAAAGAAAACAATTTTCTGAACAATTTACATTATCTTGAACAAAATTATTAAATATAATGAAAAGGAAAGTTGAAAGTAAACAAACAGGTCTGTTAACCTCCTTTTTTGTTCGTTCACATATTAAAACAATCCTCAACAGCTGTTTACCAAATTTAAATGAAACCATTTAAATCACGTGAATAAAAAAAAAAATATTTGGATCCATTTTTTCATGAGCGCTCATCATATATGATATATGGACATATGTACATACAAACCTACACCACAAAACACAAGTGTGCACACATAATATAATACATACAACACATAACATAATAGTAAAGGCCTTATAACATTTTACAGGTGAAATCTCCATTGCAATGTTTAAAAACTCTATAGTCAAAATTAGACATGATCAGCAAAACATTAACCTAGGTCTGTATGAGTTCAAAAAACAAAATAGAAGTTCATGATGTGGGAAAAAGCAATAATAAAATAGACATTGAAAAAAGCATCCTGGTTCTGTCCCAGATGTAAGGATAGCCAAACTGGAGTTCTGGATATCAGCTGTTATGGATTTGAGCCAAATCATCTTCTTTTTTGTCTGTAGAAATCACTTTAGTTAATCTCTCTGGAATCCAAATCAGATGCTGTTCTCCCTGTGGAAACACACAAACAGACCCCCAACTCCAGACAATTACTGGGTCAGGACCTTTCCATTGTCCTGTTAGAATATCCTTCCAAAGTACCTTGAGCTTATGTACATTTTTTGGACACATATGCCTTTCTGTAACACTAAGCACTGATGAATCCAAATTTAAAAAGTTTAGAGTAAAAAGGGTTATTTTAAGTTTATCTTTGGGGAATATATACCCCTTCCCAATTCCCTCTTTTTGCTTTAATAAGTAAATTTTAATAGCTTGATGAGCTCTTTCAACTATGCCTTGTCCCTGTGGATTGTATGGGATTCCTGTTATATGAGTAATGCCAAGTGATGAGCAAAATTGTTTAAAGGAGGTAGCAGTATAACCAGGGGCATTATTTGTTTTTAACTGTTTTGGAACGCCCACAGTGGCAAAATTTTGTAAGCAATGAGCTATAATATCTTTAGTTTTTTTTTTTTTTTTTTCTGCGGCATGAAGGGAGCCCATCAAAAATCCGGAAGAAGTATCAGCTGTAACATGCAAATATTTTAATTCTCCAAATTCTGGCAAGTGTGTGACATTCATCTGCCAAATACGGTTAGGTATCAGTCCTCTAGGCTTGACTCCAAGATTAACTTGTGGTAAAAAGTTCACACAATTTTGACATTGTTTTATTAATTGTCTAGCTTGTTCCTTAGTTATTTTAAAACACTTTTGTAAAGTATTAGCAATGACATGGAACATTTTATGAAAATTTGTAGCTTCTTCTAGTGTAGAGAAAATATGTACGTCATGTGTAGTTTTATCTGCTAAATCATTGCCCAAACTAAGGGCTCCAGGCAATCCTGTATATACCCTGATATGTCCTATAAAGAATGGATCTTTTCTGTCCCAGATTAGACTTTGCATACTGGAAAGCGAAGAGAGAACAGTAGAGGAAGGGAAAATCCTAGTAGCATCTTCAAGGGATACTATAGAATTAACTATATACTATCGGAAAATAAATTAAATACAGAATCTTTAAACATCACAAAAGCTTGTAATACTGCATTAAGCTCTACATTTTGAGCTGATTGTTTGGGTACTAAAAATGTGAAAGTTTGATCAGGTGTAACTATTGCTGCTGTACCATTATTTGACTCATCAGTTAATATATTTGGAGCATTCATGATAGATGTTTTTCTTGACATTCTTGGAAAAATTACAGGATGCAATGATCAAAAAGACACTAAATGATTAGATGGTAAGTGGTTATCAAATTAAACATTAGGTTTGCACATGATTATTGCCCAAGTATTTAACTCATTAGCTAACTCATCAATTTGATCCATTGTATATGGAGTAATAATTTTATTGGGAGAAATTCCAAACACTCCCTTTGCTGCTTTTATTCTTTGAGTATTAATTGTCCTACAGCCTCAGGATACCTAGTAAGAATAGTGTTAGGAGAATAAGATAAATGTATCCATAATAATGGACCTTCTTGCCAAAATACTCCTGTACCAATATTTTTTGTTGGTAGTACAATAAATAATAAAGGCAAACTTATATCAATTCTATCCAAATGCATATTTTCCATATATATTTCAATGATTTTTAATGCCTTTCTTGCTTCAGGCGTTAACATTCAGGGTGAATTTGGAACTGATGGACATTTTAGGGTATCAAATAAAGGTGCCAACTCTCTTGTTGGTATACCTAGATAAGGCCTTATCCAATTTATGTCTCCTAATAACTTTTGAAAGTCGTTAAGTGATTTGAGTTGATCTACTTGTATTTGAATTTTTGCAGGCAGACCATGGTTGAGGATAATAGAACTCCTAAATAATTAATTGGAAAATTTAATTGTACTTTATCTATTGCTATCTCTAGATTATAATTTTTAATAAGTTTGTAAGTGTAGCATAACATTCTAGCAATGTGTTTTTATCTTTGTGTGCTAATAATACATCATCCATATAGTGAAATATTTGTAGTTCAGGATTTTGATTTCAAAGTGGCTGGATTACTTTGTTAACATAAATTTGACACATAGTTGGGCTGTTAGCCATCCCTTGAGGGAGTAATTTCCATTCATATCTCTGATCAGGACCTTCTTGATTCAGTGCAGGGATAGTAAATGCAAAACCTGCACTATCCTCAGGATGAATTGGAATTGAAAAAAAAAAAAAATCTTTACTATCTATAACTAAAACATACCAGGTTTTTGGCAAAGCAGACAATTGAGGAATCCCCAATTCAGCAGGTCCCATAATAACCATCTCATTATTAATGGCTCTTAAATCTTGCAATAATCTCCATTTACCAGATTTCTTTTTGATGACAAAAATGGGAGTATTATGGGGAGATACAGAAGGTTGTATGTGTCCTTCTGCTAATTGTTGTTTGACCAGGTCATGGGCTGCTTGTATCTTTTCTTTAGTCAGGGGCCACTGAGGAAACCATACTTGTCTTTCTGATTTCCAAGTAATTTTTATTGTCTCAGTGACACCTTCTGAAAATCCAACCCTTGTCTGTCTGTTCCTTGATCTATTTGTATTGGTGCTGCTATACCTTGTTCTTCTAATCTTTTTCCTTTCCTAAAACCTTGTTTAGCCATAATAGTGGGCACATTTGGATTGATGTTATTTGTTAATGTTAGTCCTAATTGATCCAGGATATCCCATCCCCATAAATTTACGGGAAGATGATCCAATACATATGGCTGTATAGTTCCTTCACATCCTTCAAGATTCTTCCAATCTAATAACATTGCACTTCTATGGGGATTAGTCACCACTCCTAGGCCTCGAAGCATTTGAGTGGCTTGTTGTAATGGCCAATGTTTTGTCCATTCTTGACAATAGATGATGCTAAGGTCTGCACCTGTATCCAGTAGTCCATTAAATTCATGTCCTTGAATATTTAGTTTTAGCATGGGGCGAGAAAGTAAATTTAAAGAAAGGATAGCCCCATCTACACCTGTGGAGCCTAATCCTCTGGAACCTCTTTCTACAGTACAACTGGAAAATTTATCATGTAGGCTGGGTATTATTAGTAACTGTGCTATTCTATCTCCTGGTGAAATTACTGATATACCCTTTGGAGAACTGGCTATAATTTTTATTTCACCTTCATAATCAGGATCAATTACCCCAGGACTTATCATAAGTCCTTTTTGAGTAGAAGAACTGTGCCCCAATAATAAGCCTACTGTTCCTTTGGGAAGAGGTCCTCTTACCCCTGTGGGAATGATTTGAACTCCCATCTGGAATTAGTACTGTTCGGGCAGAGCTGCAGATGTCCAATACTGCACTTCCTCTGGTTTGTCTAGTGAGGGATTTAATGGACAATCTGTCCTCAGCACTACCCTGATGGGGTTGCTGGGTTCCTCCAGTGCTCCGTATATTTGTGGTCTTGGGCCCCGGAGTATTGCCCCCCCCCGTCCATTTTTTGGCAATGGAGCCTGATGCCTCTCTCCATGATATCGTGGATAGACACCTGGTCCTTGTTCGTTTTCTGATAATGGAGTACCCTCTATGGTGCTTTGAGAATGGCATTCATTAGCCCAATGTCTCCCTCTATAGCATCATGGGCAAATACCCAGTATTCTACTCCTTTGATACCTAGTTTTGTTAAACCCTCCTAATATGGGGCAATTCCTTTTAAAATGTCCTGTTTGTTCACAATTGTAGCATGTTTTTGGCCTGGCAACTAAACCTGTTGTATTGCAGCTCCCAGGACTTGCCCTTGTTCATTAATGTCTCTACATAATTTAATGTATGTGTATAAATCTTTATGTTTCCATGGTCTAATGACTTCTCTGCACCAACGATTTGCTTGCTCATAAGTCACTTGTTTTATTAATGGCATTGCTTGTTCTGTATTCCCAAAAACTCTGGTAGCTGTTTGAATAAGCCTATCTACAAATTCAGCGTAAGGTTCATTATCTCCTTGTATTACCTTAGTTAATTGACCTTGTAAACCTCCATGTCCTTGTAGTCTTCCATGCCCTAACCGCATCTACAGCAATTTGTGAGTATACGCCAGGATCATATGAAATTTGTTGCTGCTGATCCTCATAAGGTCCCTTTCCTAACAACATATCTAGATTTCTCTGAGGATAACCAGCTGCTGCATTTCGCCTAGCCATCTCCTTGCAAAATTTCTCATTGGCAACTTTCCATAACTGGTATTGTCCTCCATTTAGCACAGCTTTACACATATTAGCCCAATCTGCTGGCATCATGTTCAAGTTGCTAATGGATTTGACCATGCTTACAGTGAAGGGTGCTTGAGGACTATATGTTGTTACAACCTCTTTTAGCTGCTTCACTGTTTTGAAATTTAAAGCATGGTGAATTTGTTGCCCTCCTGTCTGCTCAAATACAGGGCATGTTAATATTTGAGATCCTGTCTCAGGATCCCATCTATCAACTGTGGGTGTTGGGGGCCTCCCAGGATATGGAGGTGGTGTTGTTGGTTGGTCACTTACGCCCTCTGGTGGTAGAAAGGTGTTAGTAGCAGTCTCCTGTTGTAACTTTTCCCCTGATGGCTTTTTCTGCTCTAAACTTTTTCCTCTGTCTGACTAGCTCGAGAGACCTTCTTTTTTACTTGAATTTTTTTCTCTGACTAGCTTGAGAGACCTTCTCTTTTACTTGAATTTTTCTACTATAACTATAATACAACCCAACAAGATAACGCCAAACAAAACTGAAACAGAGTGAAACAAAATTGGAGCAAAAAAAATCATTATAATAGCCTCCTGAAATGTCCATCCTTCCTTTCTCCCTATCTGATCCTCAGATGTGAGCGGTTTTTCTTCCATCTTACACATCTCCAGGGACAGGCAACTTAAAACAAAAGTGAAGCAAAACAAAAGAAGAATCTTAAAATGGCTACCCATCCTCTCGCCCTGGCCTCAGGGGCGAGCAGTTTACCTTATCACTTACCCTCAGTTGTTCCCCTTGTGGGCCACCAAATGCCACAGTCTGGCTGGGCATAATTCACGAGCCACATGTCAAGCAGAAATGAACTTTATTTTTAGAACACACACACCACACCACATGAGCTCTTCAGGAATTCCCTCAGGGCCCAACTGACACCACTGGTTTCCCACAAGCCTCTCAACCTCCCCCACTCCTCCTGCTCTTGAGGTCGATTGGCTGGATCGCGTGGGCAGAGTGAAAAAAAGTCCCCCAATGAGCAGCTCTATGGTCTGAAAGGGCGGGGAAACAGCCCAATGAGCATCACTACAGAAGAGCCAATCAGTTGGCAGCTAGAAGTTGGCTGGGGCCGCTGTGAGCCAATCATCAGCTGGCAGCTGGAAGTTTGCTGGGGCCCCTTCGCTGTGGCTCTCAACACACCTCTCTCAGCATTGGACAGGTCTTCCAAACAAAAGTTGATTAAAGAACCTCTATAACTCAATAACACAATTAATAACTTAGACTTAATTGACATATATAGAATATATCAACCAACATTAAGCAGATACACTTTCTTCTCAGCAGCACATGGATCCTTCTCAAAAATAGACCATATATTATGCCACAGGGCAACTCTTAGGAAGTACAAAGGAGTAGAGATACTACCATGCATTTTACATGATGATGGAATGAAATTGGAAATCAACAATAAAATAAGGAAGAAAAATTCCTACATTACATGAGAATGAACAATATATTACTGAATGAACAATGGGTTACAGAAGACATCGTTTTAAGAAATTAAAAAATTCTTAGATGCAAATGAGAACACAGACACAACATATTGAAATCTCCACGACACTATGAAAGCAGTACTGAGAGGAAAATTCATTGCATGGAGTTCATTCCTTAAAAGAAGAAAAAGGTGTGGCTGGGTTTGTGGCTCAAGCGGTAGCATGCTCACTTGGCATGCATGGTGGTGCTGGGTTTGATCCTCAGCACCACATAAAAAAATAAAGATGTTGTGTCCATGGAAAAACTAAAAAATAAATATTAAAAAATTCTCTCTCTCTTTAAAAAAAAAGAAAAGAAAAAAAGCCAAGAAATAAATGACCTCACACTACATCTAAAAGCCCTAGACAAAGAAGAACAAAACAGCAGCAAAAGCAGTAGAAGGCAAGAAATAATTAAAATCAGAGCTGCAAACAATGATATCAAAAAAAGAAACAATTTAAAAAATTGACAAAACTAAAAGTTGGTTGTTTGAAAACATAAATAAAATTGACAGATCCTTAGCCATGCTGATGAAGAGAAGGAGAGACAGAACCAAAATTACTAGCATATGGGGTGAAAAAGACAATATCACAACAGACAATACAGAAATACAGAAGAGAATTAGAAATTACTTTGAAACCTTATACTCTAATAAAATAGAAGATAGTGAAGGCATTTATGAATTCCTAGAATCATATGACCTTCTCAGATTGAATTAGGAAGATATATACAACTTAAACAGAACAATATCAAGTGAGGAAATAGAAGAAGCCATCAAATGATTACCAACCAAGAAAAGCCCAGGACCGGACAGATATATAGCCGAGTTTTACAAACCTTTAAAGAAGAACTAATACCAATACTCTTCAGTCTATTTCAGGAAACAGAAAAAGAGGGAGTACTTCCAAATTCACACGATGAGGCCAATATAACCCTTATTCCAAACCCAGAAAAAGACACCTCAAAGAAAGAAAATTTCAGACCAATATCTCTAATGAATATAGATGCAGAAATCCTCAATAAAATTCTGGCAAATTTAATAAGTAAACATATCAAAAAGATTGTGCACCATGAGCAAGTGGGATTCATCCCAGTGATGCAAGGTTGGTTCAACATATAAAAATCCATAAAATAATTCATCACATCAATAGACTTAAAGATAAGAATCATATGATCATCTCGATAGATGCAGAAAAAGCATTTGACAAATACAGCACCCCTTGTTCAAAATGCAAGAAAAACTAGGAATATTAGGAACTTATTTCAACATTGTAAAGGCTATCTATGCTAAACCTCAGGCCAACATCATTCTAAATGGAGAAAAACTGAGGCATTCCCTCTAAAATCTGGAACAAAACAGGGATGCCCTCTCTCACCACTTCTGTTCAATATAGTTCTTGAAACACTGCCCAGAGCAATTAGACAGATGAAAGAAATTAAAGAAATAGCTATAGGAAAAGAAGAATTTAAACTAGCACTTGCCGCAGTCTGGCTGGGCACAATTCAGGAGCCACTTGTCAAAAGAAACTAACTTTATTTTTAGAACCACACACACCAAACAAAACAGCGCCTCAGGAAAAACCCTCAGAGCCCAACTGCCACCACCGGCTTCCCACAAGCCTCTCAACCTCCCCCACTCCTCCTGCTCTTGAGGCCGATTGGCTGGGTCGCGTGGGCGGAGCCAAAAAAGTCCCCGAATGAGCAGCTCTGTGGTCTGAAAGGGCAGGGCAACAGCCCAATGAGCATCACCGCAGAGGAGCCAATAAGCTAGAAGTTGCTGGGGCTGCTGTGAGCCAATCATCAGCTGGTAGTCTGAAAGGGTGGGGAAACAGCTCAATGAGCATCACCACAGAGGAGCCAATCAGCTAGAAGTTGCTGGGGCTGCTGTGAGCCAATCATCAGCTGGCAGTCTGAAAGTTTGCTGGGGCTCCTTCGGCTGTGGCTCTCAACAAACACTATTTGCAGATGATATGATTCTATACCTAGAAGACCCAAAAAACTCCACCAGGAAACTTCTAGAACTAGTAAATGAATTCAGCAAAGTGGCAGGATATAGAGTCAACATCCATAAATCAAAGACATTTCTGTATATCAGTGACAAATCCTCTGAAAGGCAAATGAGAAAAACTACCCCATTCACAATATCCTAAAAAAAAAACAAACAAAAAAAAAAACAAAAACAAAAAAAACCTTGGGAATCAACTTAAGAAAAGAGGTGAAAGAGCTATACAATGAAAACTACAGAAACCTTAAGAGAGAAATAGAAGAAGACCTTAGAAGATGGAAAGATTTACCTTGTTCATGGATAGACAGAATTAATATTTTTAAAATGGCCATACTACCAAAAGCACTATACAGGTTCAATGAAATTCTAATAAAAATCCCAATGACATTCCTCATAGAAATAGAAAAAGCAATCATGAAATTCATCTGGAAAGATAAGAGACGCAGAATAGCTAAAGCAATTGAAAGCAGGAAGAGTGAAACAGGTGGTATCACTATGCCAGGTCTTAAACTATACTACAGAGCAATAGTAACAAAAACAGCATGGTACTGGTACCAAAAGAGGCTGGTAGACCAATGGTACAGAATAGAGGACACAGAGACTAATCCACAAAACTACAACTATCTCATATTAGACAAAGTTGCCAAAAGAATGCACTGGAGAAAGGATAGCATCTTCAACAAATGGTGCTGGGAAAACTGGAAATCCATATGCAAAAAAATGAGAATGAATCCCTATCTCTCACAATGCACAAAAGTTAACTCAAAATTGATCAAGAATCTAGGAATTAAACCAGAGAATCTGTGTCTAATAGAAGAAAGATTAGGCCCTAATCTTCATCACGTGGGGCTAGGCTCCAACTTCCTTAATAAGACGCCTATAGCACAAGAATTAAAACCAAAAATCAACAAATGGGATGGATTCAAACTAAAAAGTTTTTTCTCAGAAAAGAAATAATCTGTGAAGTGAATAAGGAGCCTACATCCTGGGAACAAATTTTAACCCTCACACATCAGACAGAGCTCTAATCTCTAGGATATATAAAGAGCTCAACAAGATAATCACAAAAAAATAAATAAATAAACCCAAGTAACCCAATCAATAAATGGGCCAAGGACCTGAACAGACACTTCTCAGAAGATGATATACAATCAATCAACAAATATACGAAAAAAAGCTCATCATCTCTAGCAATCAGAGAAATGCAAATCAAAACTACTGTAAGATATCATCTCACACCAGTAAGAATGGCAGACATTATGAAGACAAACAAGTGTTGGCGAGGATGTGGGGAAAAAGGTACACTCATATACTGCTGGTGGGACTGCAAACTAATGCAGCAATTTGGAAAGCAGTATGGTGATTCCTTGGAAAGCTGGGAATGAAACCACCATTTGACCAGCTATTTCTCTTCTCAGACTGTACCCAAAGGACTTAAAAACAGCACTACAGGGACACAGCCACATCAATGTTTATAGCAGCACAATTCACAATACCCAAACTGTGGAGCCAACCTAGATGTCCTTCAGTGGATGAATGGATAAAGAAAAATGTGTCATTTATACACAATGGAATATTACTCAGCATTAAAAAAAAAATAAGATCATGTCTTTTGCTGAGAAATGGATGGCATTAGAGAAGATTATGATACGTGAAGTTAAACAATCCCAAAAAACAAATGCTGAATATTTTCTCTGATATAATTGGGGTGGCTCAAAGTGGGGAAGGGAGGGAGAGCAGGGGAGGAAGATTACCTCTAGATAGGGAATAGGGGTGGGAGGGAAAGGGAGGGATAAGTGGTACAGCAAGGATGGTGGAAGTAGATGGTTATCATTATACAAAATACATGTATGAAGATGTGAATTTGGTGTCAACATACCTTATATACAAACAGAGATATGATAAATGGTGGTATAAAGATGTATTAAGAATTGTAATGCAAAAAAAATCAATAAGAGAGCTCATGTATAATGGCATAATTTGGCATGAACATACTTTATATACAGAGTTATGAAAAATTGTGCTGTGAATTTATAAATATGAATGTAATGCATTTCACTATTGTAATGCATAAAAGAAATTGAAAAAGGTTCTAGTTAAACTTAGCATTTGTGTGGTATGAGTTGTAACATATTTTTAATCTTCCATTTTTATTTGAGTTCTTTACTTTTTCCTAGTTTCCTAACTATTTAAATAATATTTTATTTTATATTTCAAAGAACCAACTGTTCCATTAGTCTTCTGTAATTGTAGTCTCTTTATTTATTTATAATATAATTTTGCTTATTCTTTCTTTCTCCTAATTTAGAGTTTACTAAGATTTTATTTTTCTAGTTCCTTAAGATTCCCTATGAGGGGCTGGGGATGTGGCTCAAGCGGTAGTGCACTCGCCTGGCATGCGTGTGGCCCAGGTTCGATCCTCAGCACCACATACAAAACAAAGATGTGGTGTCCGCTGAAAACTAATAAATAAATAAATAAATAAATATTAAAAAAATCTCTCTCTCTCTCTCTCTCTCTCTCTCTCTCTCTCTCTCTCTCTCTCTCCCTCTCTCTTTAAAAAAAAAGATTCCCTATTAGTTTATTTATTTGAAACATTTTTAATTTTTTTTATAGATGGACACTACCTTTATTTTTATTCATTCATTTTTATGTGCTGCTGAGGATTGAACCTAGGGCCTCATGTATGCAAGGCAAGCACTGTACCACTGAGCTGCAACCCAAGCCCTGAAACATTTTATGTTTATAAACATTTTAATGTTTATAAAGTGCTTTTGTTATAAATTTCCCTTTTAATACTGCTTTTTTATGAGTCCCATTAATTTTGCTATGCCGTTTCTTTTCATATTTTTAACAAAGATTTTGTTTCCATTTTATTTAATATTACTTCTTTCTTAGCATGCTGTATACATGAATTTGAACATCTTCTTTTAAAATTATAATTATTGTGCATAATAATTTTATAACATAATGGAATATATTGTGACAATTTCTTTGATCATATCTACCCTCCCTATTTCCCCTGTCATCTTTCTCACATTCTTCTCCTATTAATATTCCCCATTTCAACTTTCATGTAAGACATTTATTTCTTGCTAAATTCCACATATGAGAGGAAACAAATGATATTTATCTGATTCAGACTTATTTTTTCTCAACATAATGATCTTCTTTTCCACCCATTTTCATGCACATAACATGATTTTCCTCTTCCTTATAGCTGCATACTATCACATGGTTTCTTTATTCATTTTTGTGTTAATGAGCATATAGGCTGGTTCCATAACTTGATTATTGTCAATACTGGCAAAATACACATGTGTGTGCTAGAATTTCTACAGAATGCTTACTTTGATTCATACAGGTATGTATCAAGAAGTGGTTTTGATGGATTCAATGGCATATATATATATATATATATATATATATATATATATATATATATATAATTTTTTTTTTTAATTGAGGAACTTCCATGCTGTTTTTCACAGTGGCTTTGCCAATATACATTCTCACAAACACTGAAGGGTTTCTTCTTCCCACATTCATGCCAAAACTTGTTTTAATTTTATTTACTTTTTAATTTTTATTTATTTTAATAATAGCTATTCTGACTGAGGTGAAATGAAATATCAGTGTAGTTTTAAATTGCATTTCCCTGATTTTTAAGGATGTAGACATACAATAAAAATCTACTAAAAACATATTTACACCACCACTAACCATAGAGAAGAAAGGGACTATAAAAATATGAAACATTTTCTTTATTCATTCATCTATTGAGGGACACCTATGTTGGTTCCATAGTCTAGCTATTGTGAACTGAGCTGCTATAAACATTGATGTGCCTGCATCACTATAGTACACTGATTTTAAGTCATTTGACTATAAATCAAGGAGTGTGATAGCTCAGTGAAATGGTGGTTCCATTTCAAGATTTCTGTGGAATCTGCATCTTGCTTTCCATAGTAGTTGCATCAATTTCCAGTACCACCAACAAAGTATGAGTATTCATTTTTCTCCTATCATGGCCAATATTTATTATTGCTTGTATTTTTGATAATTGCCATTCTAGTTGAAGTGAGATGAAATCTCAATGTAGTTTTATTAATACCATTATTTTGTTTATTTAGTTTTTTTTTTTTTATGTGGTTCTGGGACTGAACCCCCTGCCACATGCATGCTAGGCAAGCACTCTACCATTGAGCCAGAACCTCAGCCATCAATGTAGTTTTGATTTGCATTTTCCTAGTTGCTAGAGATTTTGAATAGTTTTTCATATGTTAGTTGAATGATTGTATTTTTTTCTTCTATGAAATTTCAGTTCAGTTCCTTAGCCCATTTATAGCTTAGGGTTTCTTCTCTGTGTGTGTGTGTTTGTGTGTGTGTGTGTGTGTGTGTGTGTGTGTGTGTGTTTGTGTGTTTGGCTCTTTATATGTCCTAGAGGTTAATGTTCTATCTGAGGTTCATGTGGTTAATATGGGTACAGCAAATGTGGTATATATACACAATGGAATATTACTCTGCCTTAAAAAAGAATAAAATTATGGCATTTGCTGGTAAATGCTTAGAGCTGGAGAATATCATGCTAACCAAAATAATCCAATCCCCCAAACCAAAGTCTGAATGCTTTCTTTTATATGTGAGTGATAATTCACAATAATGGGGGCTAGGGAAGAAGAGAGGTAGGTAATTTGGGTTATGCAGAGGTGAATGAAGTGAGGAGAAAGGGATATCGAGGTAGGAAGGATTGTACAATGTATCAGACATTGATATTCTACTTACAAATATGATTGGCCAATGCAATCTACATCATGTACAAGATTCACTCCATTTATGTATGATTTGTCCAAATGTATTCTACTATCATGTATATCTAATTAGAACAAAAAAAATTAACATAAAATTAAATTGCAAGTATTTTCTCACAATCTACTAACATCATAGCCAAAGGCAATACACTGCTAATATGAAGCATTTGTTCAGCTCCAGTGGACATATTCTTCTACGATTTATGTGAAAAAAAGTCTTCATATTCTTTTTTATAGATTCAGCAATGAGGATTCATTTCTTATTTAAGCGTAGAAAGTGTCGAAATTTTAACACCGAGAAGCCAGCAATTATAACACTGAATTATCAATAAAAATAGTCAAATAAAAATAATAATATGGAACAGGGAAATGTTACATATTAATGAAAGTAAAATTAATACTAAATTAAGTAAAAATATAGAAAATGAAAGAAAGACATAAAAGTAATTGTAAAGAGAAAGTAAAAAAAAAAACTAATAAGAATTAAAAGAGAGGGTGCACTCCAATTGGAAAATTTAAAATACATAACAGTGTGGGGAAAAGAGGGAAAACAAAGCAAGACAGAACAAAAATAAACTAAAAGTAAACACAAGTCAAACGTACCTTATTATTGAGGAATTTCGGTGGCATAATTTGTTAGTGCACAGTACATATAAAATTGAGACATTTCCTTCTGGGTCCCCTAAATTTGTAATTGACCAGGTAAGGGCCTGTTAGTGAGTCACAGCTGTACCCAAGTGTGTTTTTCAGCTCCAGGTCAAACAGACCAAACTAGTTAGGGCAATTTGTAGGTGGAGTTTTACACTTTTGACCAACAAAGGTGTCTGCAGTTCCCTACCACAATCCTTGCACCTTGGATGCCAGTATGAAAAACAGAAGATTCATGCCAACCCCTCTCTCCCACTGTGCCTGTGGACCCATGGTATTTTCACATCCTTCATTCTGAGACTTTCAGTCAGCGCACATAAGGGCATAGCCAATATTCAAGTTATTTTGTCTTATAATCTGAATGCCTCTAAGCATAGAGGAAGTGACAAAGCCAATAGTATCTGCATTGAGTGAGGTGCTGCAGGAAGTTAGGGTTCTGCCAGTCCCATCCACACTGCTCCCATGCCTACTCCTCTAGCAAAATCACACACAGATCATCTCCCTCATAGTCATAGAATTTGAACACCAAATATATATGGATGATCCTTCCTTTTCCTTCCACCTCACAGAGTACACTTGGAATATTATTCAGTCATAAGGAAAAGGAAATTATAGCATTTGCTGGTAAATTGATGGAAGTGGTGACTATCATGCAAAATGAAGTAAGCCAGACTCAGAAAGCCAAATGTTTTCCTATCTCATCCCCAGTAAGTCTCCAGACACCAGACCCAACGCGTGCAGTGCTAGCTCATGGACAGCTCACAAGCAACTTAACAGAATCACCTATCAGCATCTCTGCAGAACTCCAGACTGCACTCCGATGCCATGCAGGTCACTTGGATGCTACCTATTAACAGCGTAAGGCCATCACCCAGCTCCCCCTACTTCACCAAACCCTCCAGCGCTGGAAGCAAACTCCATCTTGAAAAACCTTCCTCGAGGAAGGGGGGTTGGGGGAAGAAAAAAAAAGAAAAAGAAAAACCTTCCTCGCCATTTTTTGGTGGGCGTGCCTATCAGATGTGATCTCCACTTGAGCAGGTACTTGATTTCCAATCCCCCCTAGTGGTGACAACTTGGCACAATAACCAAAACAGCTCTTAGTTGGACAGGAGTGCAGTGAGAACAGGGTACCGCCCACCTGGTGTGATCCTGGGGGTGAGAGGTCTTGCAGTTGGGACCTGATAAGAAAGATAGGGGAGAGTACTACAGTCTGAAGCATAACAGAGAGACCAGTATCTGAGAAATCTTTCAGGCAGTGGAGGGAGATGATACTGGGGGATCAAGTCAGACAAGTGGTTACAAAAACAGACCCGTGAGGCACAATTCCCCTGTTGGGATTGTTGGGTGGCACTCCCCGAATCCAGATGTCCAACAACAAGTTAAGTCTTCTCAACCTGGTTTAATACACCATCCTGAGGGCCAAGACACCAGCTTAATACAGACAACCCCACCTAGTGGATGAGAAGAGAAGCAGGAAAGAAATGGATCTCAAAGTGTGTTTTATTTTCTTCTTCTTCTTTCTCTTCTACCCTTCTACCTCTGGCCCTCACATCCCCAACATATGTAAAACCAAGAACTTTGCATGAAATAAGACTTTGAGGACTGAGTCAACTGAATAATATAATATAGAGGAGTTGCATAAGCCTGTTTTTAAATTTTTTTCTTTTTCTTTTTCTTCTTTCTTTCTTTTTATTTTTTCTCAGTGTTCTTCTTTCACCCTGCAAATTTTACTATTTTTACATCCTGTGTTTTTTAAATACATAGGTGTGTTTGTAGTAGTCTACTGTCTTCCCACATAATTGTCAACCCTAAATTATTTCCTCTCTAGACCCCTGCCACTAACATTCATCATTAGATTTCTCCTTCACATTTCCTACGATATGTTAACTCTATACTCTCACATCTTTTCCCCTCAGCATATTGTTCTACACCTTACCCCCATTTCATTGTCCACCAACAGAAATTGTAAACCTTTTTATGAAACTACTGATTATATTTTAAGTAATAATTGAATTCAAAATCTCTGCACATTTATAATAAACACTAAAGTTCTTAATAACAACAAGGATAATGTTAGCATTATTCTTCCCATAAAGGAGAGATCTTGGAGCACTACAAGAACACTACAAATCTATAGGGTAAAAACAATAATACAAGAGATCTACAGAGCTGGGAAGGAAGACATATGAGGAACATGAAGAGACAATGGAAGAAAGTACCACAAACAAATCAAGATGACACATCATTAAAAGCGTTTGCAGCTTCAGCAGAAAATATAACAGAGAAAGATTTCATGGTTAAAATGTTTTGGGAATTCAAAGAAGACATAAGAGAACAAATACAGGCAGTGAAAGATCACTTTGACAATGAACTACATAAAGAAATCTAAGAAGCAAAAGATCACCTCAAAAGGGAGATAAAGGTTCTAAAAAAATAAGTGAACAGAAATCCTTGAAATGAAAGAAATAATAAACGAAATTAAAAACTCAAATGAAAGCATCACCAACAAGTTACACCACTTAGAACATAGGACATCAGACAATGAAGATAAAATAAATCATCTTGAAAAAACATAGAACACAGTGATAATGGTAAGAAACCATGAGCAGAATATTGAAAAATATGGGATATCATCAAAAGGCAAAATTTAAGAGTTATTGGGATAGAGGAAGGCATAGAAGTCCAAACCAAAGGAATCAGCAATTTACTTAATGAAATAATATCAGAAAACTTTCCAAATATAAAGAATTATTTGGAAATCCGAATTCAAGAAGCCTACCAGACACTGAATGTACAAAATCACAAGAGATCTATACCAAGGCACATTATAAGGAATATGCCCAACATACAGAATAAAGAGAGATTTTATATATAGGGGAAAACAATTAGGATAATGGCAGATTATTCAACACAGACACTGAAAGCTAGAAGATACTGGAACAACATTTATTAAGCTCTGAAAAATAATGGTGCCAACAAAGAATCTGGTATCCAGCAAAATTAACCATTAGAATTGAAGATGAAATAAATCCTTCCATGATAAACAAAAGTTAAAAGAATTTATAGTTAGAAAACCAGCACTACAAACAATCATTGGCAAAATATTTCATGAAGAGGGAATGAAAAACAGCAATGAAATTCAGCAGAGGATACAGTAAAGGAAAACCTAATGAAAGAGAAAAGCCAATTTAAGTAAAATAACAAAAAAAATAAACAAATATGGCTGGAAATGCAAACCATATCTTAATAGTAACCCTAAAGGTTAGCGGCGAAAACTCACCAATCAAAAAACATAGGCTGGTAGATAGAATTTTATAAAGAACCCAAAATATGCTGCCTCCAGGAGACTCATCTGATAGAAAAAGACATACACAGACTGAAGGTGAAAGGTTGGGAAAAATCATACCACTCACATGAACTGCGGAAGCAAGCAGGGGTTCCCATACTCACATCAAATAAAGTAGACGTCAACCAAAGTTAATCAAAAAGGACAAAGATGGACCTTACATACTGCTCAAGTGAACCATATACCAACAAGACATAACAATCATAAATATATATGCCTCAAACAATGGTACAGCTATGTTCATCAAAATAACTCTGCTCAAGTTCAAGAGTCAAATTGACCACAACAGAATATTCGTGGGTGGCTTTAACACACCTCTCTCACCACTGGATATATTTTCCAAACAAAAGTTGAATAAAGAAAGTATAAAACTCAATAATACAATCAGTAACTTAGACTTTACTGGCATATATGGAATATTTCAACCTGCATCAAGCAGATATACTTTCTTCTCAGTAGCACATGGATCCTTCTCTAAAATAGACCATATATTATGCCTCAAAGCAACTCTTAGCAAATACAAAAATGTAGAAATACTACCCTGCATTTTTTCAGATCATAATGGAATGATATTGGAAATCAAAAACAAAATAAAAAATAAAAATTTCTCCATCACCTTGAGACTAAACAATATGCTACTGAATGAACAATGGGTTACAGAAGACATCAAGGAGGAGATTAAAAAATTCTTAGAGGTAAATGGGAATATAGACACAACATATTGAAATCTCTGGGACACCATGAAAACAGCATTAAGAGGAAAATCCATTGCATGGAGTTCATTCCTTAAGAGAAGAAAAAAGTCAACAAATAAATGACCTCACACTATATCTCAAAGCCCCAGAAAAAGAAGAACAAAGCAGCAGTAAAAGCAGTAGAAAGCAAGAAATAATTAAAATTACAGCTGAAATCAATGGAATTAAAACAAAAGAAATAATTGAAAAAATTGACAAAACTAAAAGTTGGTTCTTTGAAAAAATAAATAAAATTGACAGACTCTTAGACACATTAATGAAGAGAAGGAGAGAGAGAACTCAAATCATCAGCATATGTGATAAAAAAGCTAATATCACAACAGACACTACAGAAATACAGAGGATAGTTAGAAATTACTTTGAAATCTTATACTCCAATAAAATAGAAACCATTGAAGGCATCAACAAATTTCTTAAGTCATATGATTTTCCCAGATTGAGTCAGGATGATATACACAATTTAAACAGAGAATATCAATTGAAGAAATGGAAGAAACCATCAAATCTTACCAACAAAGAAGGACTGGATGAATACACAGCCGATTTCTTCAAGACCTTTAAAGAAAAACTAATACTAATACCCTTCAATTTATTTCAGGAAATAGAAAAAAAGGCAGTAAATTCAAACTCATTCTACGAGGCCACTAACGTCCTGATCTCAAAACCAGGAAAAGACACATAAAAGAAAGAAAACTTCAGACCAATATCTCTAATGATCATGGATGCAAAAATTCTCAATAAAATTCTGGCAAATTGAATACAAAAACATATCAAAAAGATTGCTCCCCATGATCAAGTGGGATTCATCCCAGGGATGCAAGGTTGTTTCAACATATGGAAATCAATAAATGTAATTCATCACATCAATAGACTTAAAGATAAGAATCATATGATCATCCCAATAGATACAAAAAAAAAAAAAAAAACATTTGACAAAATACAGCATGCCTTTATGTTCAAAACACTAGAAAAATTAGGGATAACAGGAACATATCTCAATATCATAAAGGCTATCTACACCAAGCTTCATGCCAACATCATTCTAAATGGAGAAAAATTGAAGGAATTCCCTATAAAAACTGTAACAAGACAGGGATGCCCTCTTTCACCACTTCTACTTAACATTGTTCTTGAAAAACTGCCCAGAGCAACTAGACAGATGAAAGAAATTAAAGGATATGTATAGGAAAAGAAGAACTTAAACTAGCACTATATGCTGATGGTATGATTCTGTACCTAGAAGACCCAAAAATCTCCACCAGAAAACTTCTAGAACTAGTAAATGAATTCAGCAAAGTAGCAGGATATAAAATCAACACCCATAAATCAATGGCATTTCTATATATCAGTGACAAAGCTTCTGAGAAAGAAATGAGGAATACTACCCCATTCACAATAATCTCAAAAAAAAGATACTTGGGAATCAACTTAACAAAAGAGATGAAAGATCTCTGCAATGAAAACTACAGAACCCTAAACAAACAAACAAAAAAAAAAATCAAAGAAGATGTTAGAAGATCTACCTTGCACTTGTATAGGCAGAATTAATATTATCAAAATGACCATACTACCAAAAGCACTATACAGATTTAGTGGAATTCCAATCAAAATCCCAATGGCATTCCTCATAGAAATAGGAATAGTAATCATGAAATTCATCTGGAAAAATAAGAGACCCAGAATAGCTAAAGCAATTTTCAACACAAAGAGTGAAGCAGAAGGCATCTCTATACCAGACCTTAAACTATACTATATTGCAATAGTAACAGAAACATCATGGTATTGACACCAATACAGACTGGTAGACCAATGGTACAGAATAGAGGATCCACAGAAACCCACAAGCCTACAGTCATTTTATATTAGACAAAGGTGCCAAAAACACACACTGGAGAAAAGATAGCATCTTCAATAAAGGGTGCTGGGAAACTGGAAATCCATATGTAACAAAATACAATTAAACCCCTTACTCTCACCATGCACAAAACTTAACTAAAAATGGATCAAAGACCTAGGAATTAAACCAGAGACTCTGTGTTTAATAGATGAAAAAGTAGGTCCTAATCTTCATCATGTGGGATTAGGCCCCAACTTCCTTAATACGACCCCTATAGTACAAGAATTAAAACCAAGAATCAATAAATGGAATGAAATCAAACTAAAAAGTTTCTTCTCAGCAAAAGAAACAATCTGAGGTGAACAGAGAGCCCATATCCTGGAAACAAATTTTTACCCCTCACAATCAGGTAGAGCACTGATCTATAGGGTTCATAAATAACTCAAAAAGCTAAGCACAAAAAAAACCCAAATAACCCAGTCAACAAATGGGCCAAGGACCTGAATAGACACTTCTCAGAAGAGAATATACAATCAGTCAACAAATATATGAAAAAATGCTCATCATCTCTAGCAATCAGATAAATGCAAATCAAAACTACTCTAAGATATCATCTCACTCCAATCAGAATTGCAGGTACTATAAAGACAAACAACAATAAGTTGGAGAGGATGGGCGGGAGGGGGAGACTCATACATTGCTGGTTGGACTGCAATTTGGTACAGCCAATATGGAAAGCAGTATGGAGATTCCTTGAAAATCTGGAAATGCAACCACCATTTGACCCAGCTATCTCTCTCCTCAAACTATACCCAAAGGACTTAAAAACAGCCTACTACAGAGACACAGCCACATTAATGTTTATAGCAGCACAATTCACAATAGCTAAATTGTGGAGCTAACCTAGATGCCCATCAGTGGATAAAGGAATAAAAAAAAATGTGGCATATATACACAATGGAATTTTACTCAGCATTGAAAGAGAATAAAATCATGACATTTGCAGGTAAATGGGTGGCATTGGGGAAGATAATGTTAAGTGAAATTAGCCAATCCCCCAAAACAAATACCAAATGTTTTCTCTGATATGAGGAGGCTGACTCATACTGGGGTAGGGAGGGGGAGCATGGGAGAATTAGATGAATTCTAGATATAGAAGAGGGGTGGGAGCAAAAGGGCGGGGGCAGGGAATCAGCAAGGGCTGTGGAAGGTGATGGACATCATTATCCAAAGTACATATATGAAGAGGCCATTTGGGTGTCAACATACACTCTATATAAACAGAGATATGAAAAATTATGATATATATGTGTAATAAGAATTGTAATGCAAAAAAACAAAAGAAAGTATATGTATAAAGGCATGAATTGACATGGACATACTATATATACAAAGATATGAATAAGTGTACTCTATATATGTAATAAGAATTGTAATGCATTCCACTGTCATGGATTTTTTAAAAAATAAAATCAATGAAACAAAAAAGTAAAATAAATAAATAAATAAATAAATGCTTTCACAAATGTCTTAAAAGTAAATAAAAGAAAAAAACAACTGTAAAAAATAATTAAAAATCCAGTAGAATAGACAGAAGTGAATGAGGGAGGGAGGGAGGAAGGGAATGTAAGGGGATGTACCAGTGACTGAATTAGACCAAATTATTTTCCATTATTTTATAATTATGTCAAAATTAATCTTATTGTTATGTTTAACTCAAAAGAACCAATAAAAAATAACAAAAGTGAATCATGGTATTATGTATAATTAGGATTCAATAAAAAAAGCTCAATATTGTATTAAAAATCTTCACTCACAAACCTCATAGCAATACTTCATAATAGAATTTTATTTGACATAATTGTATCCAATATATGTTCAAGTTTTTAGTTATTTCATAAAATTTCATACAGATACATGCGAATTAAGTACCCTGTAAGTGCATAATAAATGTTAAAATACTTAGCATTCAACATTAAATATTTCTGTTTTAAGATAAAGTTTAATATTTAAAATTTTTTTTCTCCATTATGAAAGGACAAATAAGTCACAGAAAATCAGATAAATTTCATATATAAAAACTCAAACAGAAATATAATTCTCAAGTGAAACATTTATAAGCATATTATTTCACTTCATGTAATAATTGTACTAAGTGCAATTATTAAATCTTTTTTTTTTCCAATTCCCATTTATTTTTGGCTCTTGGGGCAATGTCATCTTTTCAATATGAAAAAAATCAGCAAGTTCAACACAAATTAGAAATTTGAAGGGTAGGATAGGTCAAAATCAACAGTAGGAAGGAAAAAGCAATAGTAAAAGAAATGAGATGTTCTTTAAAAAAAGGGTTCTGTTGCCCCTCCTCTGGAGTGACTCACATTTAGGTGGTACATACCTTTCCACATATCAGACATGTTACTCTTTGGAGGGGGTTGAAAAATAGGGCTTTGTTGGGGAGGGCAATTCTGGAAGCTTCAGGACAAAGGCTGGTCTTCTCTTTTTTGAAATGCACTGTGAGAAAGGTGAAGCAGAAAGAGGAAGGATTCACCTCTCAGAATGGGGCAGATTCCTCCAAAGGGAGAGCACAACACGGGACAGCTGAGAGGGAGGCTGCAAATGGAAATAATTCTGTTAACAACTCTTCTGAAGCTGAGAGATGGAACATGGAAGTGACTAAAAATGACTGTAAAAGCATAGATTCCTCTCTTTAAAAAAACTGTCCTAAAATGAAAAATCCCATCCTCATCACAAGTGATTCCTACCTGCTGCTACCTTCTGCCTCGTACTATTTTTCCTTAGGATGGTGGCCACAAAAAGCACCTGGATAGTTCTAAATGGGATCTGGACAAGAACCAGCTTCTTGGGAGAATCATTTTGGAAATAGATGATATTAAATGGACAGATGGGAAAAATAGGTACCAGAAAGAAATGCAGGGTAATCCAGCATGGAAGAAACTTAAGTTTGCCAGAGTGGAAAGAGGAGACATTCAAGAAACAAATATTTATTGAGCACCTAATATGGGTCAGGCACTGTTCTGCATGCCTCCCAAAAGGAAAGAAAAGGAAAAAAAAAAGGCAGTTAACACAAATTCTGAAGAAAGGGGCAGCAGAAGGCTGGAGTTCTGAGAAGCCTGAGGTGATGGGGGAGCTGCCTTAGGCTTCCTCTTCAGCCTCCTCACCAAAATTCTCTTCCTCTTCTGCAGTGGTATCCTGGTACTGCTGGTACTCGGAGACAAGGTCGTTCATGTTGTTCTCAGCCTTGGTGAACTCCATCTCGTCCACACCCTCACCTGTGTACCAGTGGAGGAAGGTCTTTCAGTGGAACATGGCAGTGAACTGCTCTGAGATGCTCTTGAAGAGCTCCTGGATGGGTGTGCTGTTGCCAGTGAAGGTAACTGCCATCTTGAGGCCAAGAAGTGGGATGTCACAGACAGCTGTCTTGACATTGTGGGGATCCATTCCACGAAGTAGCTGCTATTCTTGTTCTGCACGTTCAGCATCTGCTCGTCTTCCTCCTTCATGGACATCTGTCCACGGAAGACTGCAGCCATGGTGAGGTACCGACCATGGCGGGGGTCACAGGCAGCCATCATATTCTTCACATCAAAGACCTGCTGGGTGAGTTCAGGCACAGTGAGGGCCCAATACTGCTGTCTTCCATGGCTGGTAAGAGGGGCACAGCTAAGCATTAAGAAGTGGAAACATGGGAAGGGCACCATGTTGACTGCCAACTTGCGGAGGTCAGAATTGAGCTGGCCAGGGAAGCAGAGGCAGGTAGTGACACCACTCATGGTGGCTGAGACAAGGTTGTTCAGGTCTCCGTAGGTTGGTGTGGTCAGCTTGAGGGTATGGAAGCAGATGCCATAAAGGGCCTCGTTGACAATGCAGTTGGTCTCATCAGTGTTCTCTACCAAATGATGGATGGAGAGGGTGGCATTTTAGGGCTCAACCACAGTATCGGACACTTTGGGTGAGGGTACTATACTGAAGGTGTTCATGATGCGGTCAGGATACTCTTCATGATGCGATCAGGATCTTGCTAATGAGCAGGGTGCCAGCTCATTCCGGAGCCTGTGCCCCCTCCCAGAGAGTGGGTGAGCTCGAAGCCCTGCAGGCAGTCATAGCTCTCTGCCTCCCTCCGCACCACAGCCAGGACTGAGTCAACCAGCTCAGCCCCTTCTGTATAGTGACCCTTGGCCCAGTTGTTACCTGCCCCATACTGACCAAAAACAAAGTTATCTGTTCTGAAGATCTAGCCAAAAGGACCTGAGCGAACAGAGTCCATAGTCCCAGGTTCTAGCTCCACCAGGATAGCACGAGGAACATATTTGCCACCTGTGGCTTCATTGTAGTACATGGAGATGCAGTCCAGCTGCAGGTCACTGTTCCCATGGTAGGTACCAGTGGGGTCCATGCGGTGTTCATCACTGATCACCTCCCAGAATTTGGCCCTGATCTGGTTGCCACACTGACCGGCCTGGATGTGCACGATTTCCCTCATGGCTAGAATTTATTTTAGTTTATTTTTGCTCGCCTCAATGTATGGTCGGGACAAGGAAATATGTAATTCGTTTTCTGTGCTGGTCGTGAGCTGAAAGAAGGAACATGCCCGGGAGGATAGAGCAGCGAGATTCGAACTCAACGGCAGGAAGATTCTCTATTAAATCTTATAATACAGTTCATACTATATGTGAAAAGTTTTACTTCTTCTACTCACCATTATAACATACAAAATCACCTTTGGTATTTATACACTTTCATAAACTTGGCTTTAAATGATTAAAAACAATTCTATCATATTCATTAAAGATAATTTATTTCCTATTCCTCTGTTATTACACCACTGGGTTGTTTCCAAATAACTTATTATAAATCTTGCTGTATTGTTCATCTTTATGAAAAAAAAATCATATATAGTGTATGATAGTTTTACTGTAGTCCAGCTTCAGTGCAAAATTGGTATGTACGATTTTCAGGCCAAACCATAAACAATTACAAAGGCTTTATCTGGCAAGCTTCACCAGACATGGTGCATAATTAATGCACTGCAGTATGTAAAATGATGTAGCAGTCAGTCTCAGACTCCTTTGGCAAGTTATGGTCTTACACATATTTTTATTACTAAGCAAAGGCACATGAATTTTTTGATCTATTTACATGAGGTCTTTGATATAGTCCTACTTCAGGACTTGCCAGCCCTGGGAAGGAGGGAGAAACCTTGATGACACTTTTACCCATTATGATACAATACTCAGAAGCTTTCTACCTGGAGCCCCCCTCTCTCACCCTATTTTATCATTGGAGTCCACAAACTGTTGAAGACATCTGTTCAGAGACCCCAGAATAGTGAGAAGACCCCCACATCTGAAGGTTTTATCTCTTGTTATAATACTAAAGTAAGTTATGAAAAATTCACTGTCGCTACCATTTTGCTTTGCTTTTATTTTCTTTCATGACAAATAATAGCCTGGATATGTCTCCATTGCAAAGGGCCCTTTATATTATTTACGGAGAGAAAACATGATTTTTTTTTTTGTTTCAATTAAGCTACCATAAGACAATTCAAGATTTATTTAAATACTTGATGTCTGTATACTACTTTCCCTCAAATGAATTGTCATGGCTACATATAAGGAAGAGAATATTAGTGACTACCATGCCATCAAGATTTTTTGGAAAAAACTTAACTCTTTCAAATAATATTTGAATATGTACTTTAAATTATCTTTTTATTAAAATTTCTTCTGTTTCTATCAAAATAACATAGCCATTAAAGGCACAATAGAAAACTTTCTGGTAATAGGGACTTCATAAGTAGAACTATGTGATTATAAAAATAATGAAGAGTTTCTATTTATTCTATATTTACTAGGTTCTCAGATCCATGTTTCCAACTTCCATAATAAATGAGAAAATTCTAGTACCTTCAGAATTGGGTATATCTCAGATTCTTTGTGTACACCATGTTATTTAACTGGGAACACATGAAATGAAAAGCATTTCGCTTAACCCACTCAATTACAAAGATAGCACATAATTTTATTAATCTTATTTTGTAGAGTAAAACAATAAAAAAACTGACAGTATAAATAACTTAATGAGAATAAAGCAAGCTACTCTTTGAAAAAGTTATGATTAAATGTCAGCTTGATGTAATTCAAATAATTTATATTCACTTCAGTTTTCTCAATATAAAGAATGAGCATACCTGCAATATCCAACTCCCTTGAATATTTAAAGGGATTGCATATATATATCATGCCAGAAGTACACATTTGGTACTCAAGGTACAATTTCTTGCAATAACAGCAATCATCAATTGTTCAACAAGTGTGCATTAACCATGCTAATTTGGTGAGCTTTTGAACTGAACTTATTGTACAAGAGCAGTGATTACTATTTTATAAGTTGATTCATCAAAATATCATTGAGTGGGATTATTTCTAGGGTCAAATATATTGTACAAATTTTACATTGAGATATTGAAATCCAAAATACAGAAAATTCTCACCAGATTTAGAAATTATTATACACGTGTTTGAAGAGCACTACTTAACTTGGTAGTGATGTAGGCTTATGCATTATGTATGGTTTCTAATCCAGTAAAATGGTCATCAGAACATCAGAATAAATTTGCAGCAAATGAATGGCATATAATACACAGGACAGTTTTTGGTACATAATGATATATTAGAATATGGTGAGTGTGGATAAAGTTATCCATATGTTGCATCTTTCCTCAAATATTGGGATTGGTTCTCATTAGGTTATTTTTGGTAGAATGAACTTCTCTTCCTTTATCTATCAAACAAGTAAATAAATGAAGATGATTTACATACCAATGGAAGTAACAGTGTATACTGACAAACCCAAGCACCATTTGATCAATTCCCAAAGAGGATTAATTTGTTTTCCATGGTCACCAAGGAGATCCACAAATTTTACAGGTTTCTGAGATTTAGGTAAGAAAGAAAACACAAGAATATTTTCTGAAAAAATAGAGTTAATGAAAAAATAGACTGTTAGAGTCTGTAAACAAGTCAGGATGGTGCCTGGCAAATGTTAGAGTCTGTAAACAAGTCTGGATGGCACCTGGCATTTTGCCAGAGGGAGTGGTTTGTGAAGTAACGCCAGTGAGCCATTAAGTGTGGAGATTCCTTATTGGTTGACTGCTGTATCTAGTTAATTAAGATAAGCTGTATGGAATGTATATATACCTCTCCTGTCCTACAATAAACGGCTCCCACTCCTGCTGTATCAATCTACACAAGTTGCTCGTCACCTCCTGCGGCAGATGGTGGCCCGTACCGGGAGCCCCGGGACACTCAGGGGTAAGTGACGGAAAAAAAAAAAAAGCTGCCTGTCCCTAGATAGGATGGGAACAAATCTGCTCATCCCTAGGCAGATAGGGCGAGAGGAAAAATGGCAAATTCGAGAAAATGGAGAAGATTGATACAGTATGTTTGTGTCTTGTTTTGTCTTAAAATGTTGTATTGTCTTTGTGATGAAAATATAGAAGGGGTGAGAAGTAAATTACTAAGGGAAGGAGGCACCCCAGTGGAACCAAGAATAGTTAGGGCATGTATTGATAAAAGCCCAGGAACTCTAGTCAGAAAGAAAAAGAAAGTTCAGAAGAAGGATTATCAGGAAAAAAGTTGCAGCAAAATGCTATTACTAAATACTTTTCGTTACCGGAGGGTGCATGAATGGGAATCGTCACGGTGGCTGCCATGTGTGTGAGCAGGTCATGACGCAGCAAGGACTTTCCAAGCAGCAACGGCCTGCTCTTCCCTGCTCCCCGCCCGGGGAGCGGGACGCCACTGCGAGAGCCCAAATCGAAACCTGACCCGGAGGCACAGTCTCGCAGGCTCTTGCTCCCTGTGCCCAGTGGCAGTTTGAGTCCAGAACACTCCCCGGACTCTCTCCGGGGCCATCTGGGGCTGCCCGGACGCTGCAGGCGGAAGATGGCCCTCGTCACTGAAGTTTGGTCATTTTCAATGCCAATAACTAAGGTACAATGGTTCTCCCACACCTGGAGGCTAATGAGTAATGAGCACTATTAAGGCTTATTTAAAATGTAAAAAAAAACTTGAGATAATGTATTAAATTGTTCAGAAGGTTGTTTTCTTAGTGGAATGCTACAGAATTTTCTTTAGCCAGCATCCGGAGTTCCTGCCTTCGTCCCAGTGCCGGTGAGGACCAGGGTGGAAGAATTTCCAGTGTTGCTGAGAACCAGAAGAGACTTCGGCTGAGAAACGGACAAAACTTCGGATCAAGCTAGCTGCCTGCAGAACTTACCTGGACTGTGATTTAAGCTAGCTGCCTGCAGAACATACCTGGACTGTGATTTACCTGGACTGTGAGTTAATCTATTGAGACACTTCTTTACCTGGACTGAGACAACAAACTGTAATCTACAACAAATTGTAACTCAGTATCTTTGCTAATGGTGTCATTGCTGGTATAATTTTTCCAAGGGCTCCTTGCATGAAGCCATCAATTGGCTTGGGATTGTGGCATTTTGTATCCTCCCCTTCTGTTTGTAGCAGATTATTTATGGTTTTTGTGTAAAAACCACTATGGTCATTATTTAAATTAAACAAAAGGGGGAAATGTTAGAGTCTGTAAACAAGTTTGGATTGCGCCTGGCATTTTGCCAGAGGGAGTGGTTTGTGAAGTAACGCCAGTGAGCCATTAAGTGTGGAGATTCCTTATTGGTTGACTGCTGTATCGAGTTTATGTTAATTAAGATAAGCTGTGTGGAATGTATAAATACCCCTCCTGTCCTGAATAAACGGCTCCCACTCCTGCTGTATCAGTCTATACAAGTTGCTTGTCACCCCCCGGTTATTTTGCTGCAGCCGGACTGCGGCAATAGACAATATCATTAGCCATCAGAGAAATGTGAATCAAAATTATAATGTGATATCATCTTTCCATAGTTATATTTTTATTACCAAACAACAACAACAACAAAAACAAATGCTAGCAAGTATGTAGGAAAAAAAGAATGCTCATACACTGTTGATGGGAATGTAAATTTATACAAGTATTATGGATGCTACTCAAAAAAAAAAAAAAACTAGCAATAGATGTACCACATTTATCCAGCTATCCCACTTGTGGATACATAATCAAAGTAAATAAAATCATCATATCAAGGGGATCACATGCCCTTGTTTATTTTGACAATATTCACAATAATTAAGATATGGAATCAACCTAGTAATCCATCAATGGATGAATCAATAAGTTTATACATATACATGTATATTCACACATGTATGTACACATAAATAGACTGAAATATTTTTCAGCATTAAAGAAGAAAAAAAATTCTGCTATTTGCAAGAAAAAGAATTGAACTGAAGGAAGTTATGTTATTTGAAGTAAGCAAGAAACAGGAAGACAAGTACTACATATTCTCTTTCCTATGTGGTAGTAATTAAAAAGATTTAATGAATGTATAGTAGTGATTATTAGAGATTGGGATGTATTGTGGGAAGGATGAATGAATGAAGGCTGGATTTTAACAATTCATACTATAAGCATGTATTTAGATATCACACTAAATCCCATTAATATGTATAATATTTACATATTACTCAAAATAGAACATAATTCTAAAATCATGTGATTAAGACAAAAATGTGTGCAGGAGACTAGCCCAGAAATCACAAACCTGATTCTGTGCACAAAGTAAAATATTTTGAAATCCTAGGATTTTGAAAGAAAGAAATGCATAAAAGAGAATAGTACTCCTAGTCACAGCATCATCATCTGATTTCTTTGTCAAGAACTTTATTACATAAAGTTTATACCTGGGATAGATAAACTGGAGAACAGAACCATGATTTTTTTGCATATGGTTAAATAGTATTTGACTTTGTCCTGAAGTGTTTGTGCTAAACAGGGGTCAGTGGCTTCTTGGAAAATGGTGGTGATAATGAGGATAGCAGAGGACACACATTGAGTTAAAGTACCTATACTTAGATATTCACCAAAGATGAGAAAACTGAAGATAAATAAGTACATGAAATACTCCATTTAAAAAGAAGAAGAAGAAGCAATAAGCATCCCAACAGATGGGTAGACATACAAGCAGCATGAAAAAGCAACAAAATGACCCAAATTGAGAAGAACACAGAGACAATTTACTCCAATGACACCGTAGTAGAGGAAATGTCAGATAAAGAATTTAGAAACTTCATAGATAAATTGTGCAATGAGCTAAAAATGATGTAAGGATAAAAATTAGAGAGAAAAGACAGGAAGTGAAACATTATTTCAATAAAGAGAGATGATGAAAAAGAACAAAAGAGAAAAACTTAAATGAAATCTCAATCAAATTGAAAAATCAATAAATAGCATCACCAATATATGAACCACTTTGAAGCTAGATTTTCAGGACTTGAAGAAAAAGAATATAATCCTGAAAATAAAGCTGACAATATAGAAAAGATGTTAAGAGACCATGAACAGAATATTCAAGAAATCTGTGATAATATCAAGAGATAAAATTTAAGAATCATTGATGTAGATATGGCTCTAAAATAGAAACTAAAGAAATGCACAACCTTTTCAATGAAATACTAGAATTTTTTCAAATTGTAGGAATGAGATTTGAATCCAAATATAATATCCATGTGGAACTCAAAATAGGCAAGATCAAAAAACATGGACTCTAAGACACATTTTAATGAAAATGCCTAATATACAGAATCAGGCTAGAATTTTAAAAGCCACAAGAGAAAAAACAGCAAGTCAAATTTAGAGGAAGATCAATTCAGATTTCAATTGATTTCTCAGCCCAGATCATAAAAGCTAGGAGGGTTGCAATAATAATGAAATCAGTAATGAAAGAAAATAGGTGCCAAGCAAGAATACTTCATCCAGAAAACTTGTCCTTCAGAATTAAAGATGAAAGAAAAACCTGTGAGAAACACAAATAAAAAAATTATAAACACTAAGTCTGCACTACAAAACATATACAATAAAATATTTCATGCAGAATAAAAAATAAAAATGAAAACAAGCACAGGGATGAATTGCACCAGAAGAGTTAATTAAAGAAAAATCAATTATGAATTGACCAATAGAAATAAATCAAAATGGAAGGAAATAAAACCTATCTATGTATAATAACACTGACTGTAAATGGTCTAAACTCTTCAATAAAAGGACATAGATTGGCATGTTGGATTAAAAAACAAAATCCAAAAATAGGTTGTTTGCAAGAGACTCACCTCAGAATGACATTGACAGATTAAATGCAAAAGATAACGTTTGCTGAAATTAAGCAGGGTAGCTACTCTCATGTCAGATAAAGTGAACTTCAAATGAAAATTAATCAAAAGAGACAAAGATGGTCACATCATAAAGGTTAAAGGAATCATCCAAAAAAACCAAAATTATTATAAATATTCATGCAACCCCCAAAGATGCATCTATGTACATAAACCCTCCCCAATATAAAGAATTTAATGGACCATATACTATAATACTGGGTAATTTAAATACACCCCTCATAACATGCAATAAGTCATCCAGACATAAACTAAGTAAAGATTCTTCATAACTGAAAATATTGTTAATCAAATGGACTTAACAGACATTTACAGAATATTTCATCCAACTATGACTAAATTCACCTTCTTCTCACCAGCTCATTTAATTTCTAAAATGGATCTTATTTTAGATCACAAATGCAAATCATAGGAAAAAACAAAGTAGAATTTATTCATTCAATGGAACAAAATTAAAAATAAAAAAACATGATAAAAATTAGAAAACATTCTAACATCTGGCAACTTAATAATACACTGTATTGAATGATGAATAAACAGTAGAAGAAATTAGGGGAGAAGTGAAAAATTCTTAGAAATATGTGGGAATAGTGATACAAAATTTTAAAATTTCTGGGACAGTATGAAAGTAATTATAAGAGGACAATTTGTAGAACTGACTTTCTACATCAAAAAATAAAAGATACCAAATAAATAATCTAATTTTAGACTTCAAGGCCATAGAAAAAGAGGAATAAACAAACCACCAGAATGAGCAGAAGACAGGGAATAATTAAAATCAGAGCTTTAATTAAAGAAATTGAGACTAAAAAATAATAAAAAGTATAAATAAAACAAAGAATTGTTTATTTGAAAGAATAAGCAAAATTGATAAACTCCTACCTATACTAACAAAAAGAAACAGAAGATGTACATAAAGGGATAGAAATAGGAAAAAAAGAAATCTATTTCTCTCTTTGCCCATGACATTATCTTATAAATCAGTGACGCAGGACACTTCATCAGAAGAATTCTAGAGTTAGAAGTACATTTGGTAAAGTAGAAGGATACAAGATCAACATGTATAATCAATCACTTTTCTATAAACTGAGAATGAATCTGCTGAAAAACATATTTTTAAAAACTATGCCATTTAAAATAACTCCAATTAAAATAAAATTAACTGGGTTTTGATTTGCATTTCTCTAATTGGGAGAGATGATGAACATTTTTTTAATATGTTTGTTGATCAATTGCATTTCTTCCTCTGTGAATTGTCCAGTTCCTTAGCCCATTTATTGATTGGGCTATTTGATTTCTTTGGTGTTAACTTTTTTGAGTTCTTTTTATATCCTATCTGAGGTGCATGTGGTTAATATTTTCTCCTCCTTTATACCCAAGGAAATTAAAATCATCATACTACAGTGACACAGCCTCATCAATGTTTATAGCAGCTCAATTTATAATAGCTAAACTATGGAACCAAACTAGATGCCCTTCAACAGATGAATGGATAAAGAAAATGTGGTACATATACACAGTGGAATATTACTCAGCCTCCAAGAAGAATGAAATTATGACATTTGCAGGTAAATGGATGAAGCTGGAGAATATCATGTTAAGCAAAATAAGCCAACCCCCTTCCCCAAAACAAAGGCCAAATATTTTCTGTGATAAGCAGATGCTAATCCATGGTTGGGGGCATGGGTTGGTATGATGAAGGAACTTTGGATTGTGCAGAGGGGAGTGAGGGGAGGGGAATGGTTGTGAGGATGGGAAGAATAGTGAAATGAGATGGACATTATTATCCTATATACATGTATGATTACATTACCAGTGTGACTCTGTATCATGTACAGCCAGAAGAATGAGAAGTTGTGCTCCATTTGTCTACATGTGTCAAAATGCATTCTACTGTTATGTAGAATGCATTACAATACATTTAAAAGTAAAAAAGGTAAACAAATGAAATACATGGGAATTAATCTAATTAAGTAGGTGAAAGACATATAGAGTGAAAACTATAGAACACTGAAAAAATTGAATAAGAACCTAGAAGATGGAAAGACCTCCAATGTTATTGGATACACAGAAATAATATTGTCAAAATGGCCATACTACCAAACAACTTATAGAGAATCAATGCAAACACACACACACACACAAAAAAAAAAAAAAAAAAAAAGACACAATGGCTTTTTTCACAGAGCTAGAAGAAATTATAATATTTATTTGGGGGCTGGGTTTGAGGCTCAGTGATACAGCCCTTGCCTCATATTTGTGGGGGCACTGGGTTTGATACTCCACACCACATAAATAAATAAAATAGAGGTATTGTTTTCATTTACGACCAAAATTTTTGAAAGGTTTAAAAATAATTTGGAATAATTAAAGATCCAGAATAATCAAAGCAATACTGAGAAAGAAGAGAAATGCTAGAGGCATCACAATACCATCACTCAGATTACATAACAGAGTTATAATAACAAAAATAGCATGGTACTGACCCCTAAACAAACATAAAGAACAACTGAATAGAAGACAGAGACAAACACACATAGATACAGGTAGATGATACCTTGGAATAAAGACTATGGATCATAAAATGTCCACATCCCTTTTACTTATTAAAAGCTTCATGTACCAACTATACCCTCTTCCTGTTCTGAGGAAATAACTTATTAGTGAGTGATTATGACTACTGGCTCTGTGTCAGGCATCATATTATAGTTAGGAAAATAACAGATTTTTATTCCCTTTAAGTCTTTTGAGGCTTTTAAATTTCAGAACAAATTTTAATAATCATCATGCATGTTAAGGGTCACTCCAAATGTAAAGATTGGAAGTGGACCCTGAATGGGTTTTTTGTTACTAATCTTTTCCTTTATTTATGATGCAACACTCTAATTATTGACCTATATCTCAGGCAAACATCCTCCACTTACAGATTTACATAAACTTTTAGGACATTTCCAAGATTTTTATATGAAGAAAAATGTCTATTTCTTTAAAACAAGTTACTTTTTATTTATATTTTAAAGTAGTAAGGGATGCATGAGTTCTTCTTATTGAGAGGCTGCTACATCTCACACAATTCACAAGTAATACTCTTAATCCATATAATAGTCCTGTAACATAAGTATCTACCTAATTTTATATCTCTATTGAGGAATAGGTAAATAACCTGCCTCCGATACCAAAACTAGGAAGTGGCCTGTGATTCAAATTTGGGCCTGACACAATCTATAAAAACACTCCTATTAGCCTATATAAAGTAAAATTAAAACATAAACCTTAACTGACTTCCATATTAGGGATGGGCCTACTCTTTGATCATACAATCATATATTCTTATACCAGAATAGCACTCAGAATAGCACTCACTAATCAAAGCTTTTCTTTAAATATTTCATTTTTTCTTACTTTTCCTATTATTTTCTCTATGTCTTCAAGTATATGACTTGCAAAAGAATATAAAAAATTACTTATAGAAAGAAAGAAGAAAGAAAAAAGTGAACATACCTTTCCATCATGTCCCTTTGTTGACCTCATTATAATCCACCATTGAAAATAATACTTCATTTCCTTCAGTTTAACATGTTGAACTGAGGCACCTAGAATATTTTCAAGGTGGGCCACTACCTTATAAAATAAATATAAAATAGACAAATATGATAAGAACTTATACCATTGGATACTGATGTTAGCAAAATGAAAGACTATGGAGGTTTAAGTTCTTGTTCCCCTACAAAAAATACCAAAAATGACATGTAGACTAATATAACATTTTGAGATAACCAGAACTAATTGAGAAACAATTGCAACAAGGAAAATACCTATAAAAGAACACAATGAAATTTCTAGGAAATATTATGGCATTTTTGCTCACCCTAGCCACCGCATTGCACGGGGAAAAGAGCAGTTGGGAAGAAGGTATTGGATTATTGATTACACCCTCTCTCAATTTGAAAGTAAAAGAGTAGAACTTGCTTGGAAACTTCTAGTTTGTCTTGGGGCAGCCCAAGGGACTGGTTGCTGTCTTCCCTGACTTGTAGCACTGACAGGAATAGTAGCATATTTTGCAAATTGAGTTAGAAATTGCTTAATTTAATGGAGTGGTGGGAGGTATATCATGTCTGATCTGCAAAGTTACTGTAGAACTGTGTATGCTTATAGACATAATATTACAGGAAGAGAAATCAAATACAACTAAATCCTTGAGAATAAGCAGGAGTAAGACACTGATGATTATCCTCAGGATCACATTATTGCTTCTAGATCTGTAACTACATCCAAGTCCTAGCAGGCCCATAATGGTGAGACACAAATTTTGACCCTTTAGGTGCAATAAACTCCTAAAAAAACTTCGTGGTTTTTCAATTTACATAGAAAAAAATACAAGGTATAGACATATAAATGGATAATAAATATATACAACAATGGTAAAAGGGACATAAAGTTGGAATGGGCCAAATGTATTGCTATGGTACTACAGCTCATGGGGTTACAAATGGCTCTAAAAAAGTTGAGAAAAATATTCTACAAAATGTAGCCTATGGTAAATGAAGTTAAAATTCCAGTCTGCTGGGTGCAGTGGCACATGCCTATAATCCCAGCAGCTCAGAAGGCTGAAGCAGGAGGATCATAAGTTAAAACACTCTCAGCAACTTAGCAGTCCCTAAGGAACTCAGTCAGTCCCTGTCTTTAAATAAAACACAAAAAGTGCTTGGGATGTGCTCAGTGGTTAACTGCCCCTGAATTAAATCCCTGGTATTAAAAAATCCAGTCCTGGATTGTTATTCTACAGAGTAAAATAACCAAAAACTTAGTAAAGATGGACTATTGATTAATATTTCTAAATGTTTGGATCTTTTATTCTATACTAATTGTGAGAAACAACTTTGAAATGCTCTGTGATCACATTTCTCGGAAAATCAGAAATTACAAGGGTAAGAGCCACTATTAAACTTAGAAAACTAAATTCCATAGGGATAACTATATCCCCAAGTGTCAGAGTTAAAGTGGCAGTACTTAATTGACAAAGATTTTGTGGGCATAATGCCCACCAAAAAGATTCTTAGAAGAAATCAAAGCAGAAATTAGAATACTTTGGCTTACAGGAACATATAGCACTGGCTAGTTGATCATGTTTTTAGCAGTGAAATAGATGAGAATTCCATTATGCAGAAGAGTCTGCATCAATTGAACAAAAATCTTAGTTGACCAAAATCCTGCATCCTCTACAATATGCTGTGAGACAAAAGTTGATCAGAGAGGAATGCACTGAGACACAATACTGGTCAGAGTTTTGGAGAGACTCAGAAACTCTGGTTGTTGGAACAGAAAACAAGTAAAAAAATGTAGACTCTGAAAGGGGAGGTTTGGGGGAAGTTTAGCAAAGGAAGGAAAATAAAAATACACACTGACAATTTTCAGAACTAATAGAAAAAAAAAGAAAGCCAGACCAAGTTAAGCTGTGGAAGAAACTGCAAAGCACTTAGCAAGAAGTAAACAGCTTATCTTAACTTGCTGGTGAAAAACCAGCAGGCAGCCATTTTTGTAGAGACCATACCTAAGCCTACTTTTCTATAAGGCATTAAATTTATGCCTTCACCCCAAATACAGATACCAAAGAATACTATCAAAGGGAATACCTTTGAAATGGGCTGTCTAAGTAATATGTTCATGGACAAGGGGAGTGGCATGGAGTGGAAGAGAGAGCAAGTTACGATCAGGGAGTATGGCATGGGGTGGCAGCAAGGGCCCCAGCTACTGCCGTAGGTGTATGAGCCACAACAGACTGCAGAAGACACCAGGTCTCCACAGTGCCACTTGAAGTGCAGATATCAGTCACCATAAAGTGCTCACCAGAAGTGAGCCCCAATAGCCAGTAGAAGACAAATGCAAACAAGCACCACAATGCATACCACAGAAACAGTTCACAGACATGTGTCTCACAGATCTTGGGCACCACAGAGTCTGCTCAGACACATCCACTGGCACAAAGGCCCCAGAAGCCAGCAGAAGCTGCATGTGGTCGAACACTGCCACATGCACCATGTAGGTAACCTGTAGATATGTGCTGCACAGATGCTGGTGACTGCATGCCCAGATGCAGACCCATCAACACAAGTGTTGAGAACAGCTGCCACATACCTCCAAATGGACACCCAACAACATTACCACTGGGCTACTGAACTGATGTGATGTTATCTGCCATTCCCCAAGCATCCCAAAATCTACACAGATGAGCTCACATCTGTTTTGACAACTCCAGGCATACAAAACATTTTTAGAGGTTCACCAAATCTGCAACATCAATGAAGAAGGGACATGAATGCTAACCCACAAACAACTTGTCATAGTTTCCTCTGACCCTCCAAAAAAGCTATGGTGCCTGTAAAAACCAAAAAATTGAGGGAGCCTCCTATATTTGCATCTGAAGTGGGCTGGTTAGGTTTCTATCTCCAGGAACTAAGAAACATAGAGATAAAGATAGAAGATGTGGGCATTTAATAATCTTCCCCAAAGCTGATGAAATACAAATCTGGAAGGTCTCCCAAAATGTCTCCATCTCAAATGTTCAGCATGATATGACTTAAAACTCTAATGCCAGGATTTGATTTCATAGCAATATTTTCTGTATTGATTTGATAGATATCCCTCTATCATTTAATATCAAAAGCCTTAATCTAATTCTATGTTTCTTTTAATGTTTTAAAACATTAATCATATTTAGTCTTTCTATGTTTATTATCTGTGTTCATATTTATACTCTTTCATCTGTGATATGTCTTTTTCTTCTTGCATTATCTTTTTCTGTTTATCCATCCCCCTATTTTTTTTCTTTTCCCCCTGTTCTTTATGGTTTTTCCTTATCATGGACTACATAGTTCAATAGCAATTGAACTTTAATTAGTACCTAATTTATCAGCTATTTCTAGAGCATTAATTTCCTTTTCCACTGTTGGATTACTGGAGTTGTGCAGAAACTTTTAAATACCTTTCTAAGTAGATGGTATTAGTCAGCTTTTTGTCATTATGGCCAAAATCCTTTCAAAGAACAACTAGAGGAGAAAAGATTTATTTGAGCTCATGTTTTCAGAGAAGTCAGTAAATGGTCAGCTGGCTTCAAGGTAGAATCATTATGGTGATAGGGCATGGTGGAATATGACAGCCCGAAATCAGAGTAAAAGACAGGAACAGGAAGGGGAGGGGAGATATATATATATATATATATATATATATATATATATATATATATATATATATATAGTCTCCAAATATATACCTCCACTGGCCTCCCTCTTAAAGTCATGAGCCACCTGCCTACAGTTACCATTCAATAGTCCATTCAGATATCAATGGTTTATGGATTAATCTGTCAATGGGTTCAGAGCCCTAATAATTGCCTAAAAGCCTCACTTATCAAACTTGCTGCATTGAGGATCATACTTTTGATACATGACTATTGTGGCAACAGTCCAAATCAAAATCATGAGAGGTATATTAGTTTGTGTGTTTGTTCTGATATGATTTCGGGGATTATTATCTCCACTAAAACATTGATGGTGATGGAACATAGTAGTATGATCATGTGGAGTGGGATTTTTTACATTTAGACATATATCCAACATGGAAAAAATAAAGCAGCACATTAAAAACTTCATACGAGAATATGATGTAATCATTCCATCCAGTGTGTAAAAATCAATATAGAAATACAGGAAATATGAGAAAAACAAGGTAAAAACCTGCCCCCCAAAGTACATAACATTTCAATAACAGATTCCATAGTTATCAAAGCATAGGAAAAAACAGATAAAGAAATAAAAAAGTTGATTGTGATAATAATCAATGTACTAAAAAAAGATCTAAGAAATAAACTAAGGATATAAAGAGCATTATAATAAGGAGATACAGATAATGAAAAAGAAACACACAGAAAATCTGTAAATGAAAAATGCAATTTATCAAATAAAAACCTCAGATGAAAGGCACATTAATAGACTAGATTATGTAGAAGACAGTTTTTCAGGCCTTGAAGAAAATGTATGAACTTGAATGCTCAGAAAAGGAAAGAAAAAAAGACCAGAACATAAAATAAATATGAGACATTAAGGGACCAAACTTAAAAATTATTGGCATTGATAAAATTGTAGAGATACAGGATAATGGCATTCTTAAGCTACTCAGTAAAATAATTGAAAAAAATTCCAAGTCTTGGCAATGAGATGGTCATCAAGGTACAGGAAGCTTTGAAAATCCCCAAATAAATAAGACCAAAAATATTACTCCACGTCATATTATAATTAAACTGCAAAATAAACAGAATTAATATAAAATTTTAAAATTCTCCAGAAGGAAACATCATGTCCATTGTATAGGCAAGAATAATATTCTATTTCTTAGAAGAAACTCTAAATCCAAATCCAAATAGAAATAAAACAACATGTTTCAATCGCTGAAAGAAAATGTCTACTAACCAAAACTGCTAAACCCAGCAAAGTTATCCTTCAGAATTGAAAAAGAAAGAAAAACTTTTCAGGATACGCATAAACTAAAAGAATTCATACCTATTAAGTCAGCATTGTTTAAGATACTTTAAAAAATCCTACAAAGAGAAGAGAAAAAAATGGTATATCTTATAAACCCACAAGTAGCAGTTCCCTGAGAGTAAATTAAAAAATATATATATATTTTTCTAGCAACAGATGAATGTAGGAAGACAGTGGGAAAATGCCAGTAAGAAATTCAGTGAGCTAGCAACCAGTTGAAAACAAAACAAAACAAAACAAAATGACGTTTAGAATAGAAAGACAATAAAGTCAACAGATGGTTGCAGCACTGGGAATTCTGCAGTGTGGGAAGGGAACTGACTCTCAAACAAGCTGAAAGTATTGAGCAACATATTCATAAAATGAGCAGAAAAGAAGTTCAGAACAGTGAAGTGAGATTAATACAACTAAAAGTTCTGGCACTCTTGAGTGGAAAAACTCCCAGTGTTATGGGCCAGGCTATATGGGGAATGACTAAACAGACTCCATTTTACCTGAGACTCCATGTCACGTAAGAAATGCTTCTCCCATGGGAACACTCCACCTCTGCACCTATCAATAGTTGCTTAATATAGCATGTTTGGCAACATAAAATGGCAATTCTTATAAAATGTAAAATTGTTCTTTCTTTGGTTCCCATTTTTCTTGGGCAATGTACCCAGTCAGAGACTGATTGTCTAGATGTTAGTAACCATTTTCTAATTTCTATTCAACTAGGGTCATTTTGACCCACTTCCTTTCTGCTTGCTTGCTGCTATGCCAACCTGGAAACTCCTATGGGATATACAAATTTATCCATTCCATTGTTTCACTAACTGCTCATTTCAGCTCTTGTATACCTGGTTGCTTGAAGCAACATCAACCTGGATGTGGTTTTTGTAGGTTTTGCCTTTAAAGACCCTGAA